>NC_068553.1:17092553-17395638 GCF_026212275.2 Microplitis demolitor
TGCGAGGCCATGCCTCAAGTCCTTTGCCTCTCATCAGCTTGTTTATTATCATTATTCGCTACATCATCGAGTACGTAGTTTGCTGGGTACTTGCCGGTGAGAAATGTAAGTTCAGAAGCTTCTGTTAATGACGAAGCATATCTCACTTCTATAATAACTAAATTTAGTGATGCATTATTAATGTTTTCAAAAATTTAACTAATAGCTATCTAGTAATAACTTAATTAATAAAATAAGAACTGCGTGTCTTGTAGAGAACTATAGTGAAAGAGTGACGGATGATGATGAACTAGAAATAAAGCTAACAAATCGAGTCATATATGCTTTGAAGCTATCAAAGGATATAACTGTATAGGAAGCGAGATTATGCCTAAGGCTCTAAAGGCGGTGGCTGACAACCGCCCATCGGGTTGAGAGGACCATAATCCAGTTTCTCTCCGTGTTCATCTTGTTTCACCTGTCGCTGAGGTACAGTAGACTATCCTTAATGGTGCGCCAGAGAACACTGGGAATGGCTGTTGTGTGTCCCTATCATCTCTCTTCGTCCTTACTATACACACATGACTATCCTTTCTACTCGGTAGCAGGGAACCGACGTTGATGCTGAACAACTCGTGGGTGGTCGGTGTTCGCGGCACGCCGATCGTAATTACAGGTTCCTTATTTACCGCCTGTTACACACTTCGTTAGCACATCGCTTATAAAGTAGTTGTGTATATCACTTTGTATATATATATATATATATATATATATATATATATATAAATAGATAAAGAAAGAACGTTGAGAGTTAAGTTAAGTTAAGGATATAGGTGGAGGATACTTGTTGCCTTACGCTCTTCTCACGTGTATATAACGTCTCGTATATGTCTTGTCAGCCTTATTGCCGGTCGTTTGCTCTCTTTTCTCTGCCCGGCGTTTGAGTAGCCTCTGATCAAGCTAACCAGCCAACCTACCAACCAGCTTTCGTTCGTCGCTGAATGAGCTACACTGATGGGTATACTCTTGGTTGTGCTCTTAGTTCTTACTATCATGATCCTGGTATTTATGAATGAATCGCGTGCGTGCTGGCTCGGCGATTAGTCTACTCTTTGTGTGTATTCGACATCCCCTGTTCTCTCAATTACTTTATGGACTTGTATATAATTCTGATGTCCACTGAATTCTGCTTCTGTTTTATAATTTATGGTTATATTTTTTTTCTTAATAATTAGTAACTAAGATAAAATAATAATTCGGAGAATGAGACTTTATACAATACGCTAAATTGGTGAAATTATTTCTCAACTATATTATAATTGTAATTAAAATTGTTGGTGGAATAAAAAAAAAGCTGGGGTATAAAAAAAAGTACGTCTGAGGTCGTTGATGGTTAGCCGCGCGACAGTCGCTCTGGAACGAGAAAAAGAGCATCAAGTATAATACACGACTATGTAGGCTTATATATGAGAAATGTCATAAGAGGAGAGTAGTATATAAGAAAGTGAGTAGGTGAATAATAAAAAATGAGAGAAAGACGATGATGATGATGACGATGAGGGTGCTGGCTGCGTCTGTAAGAGGGAAGAGAGAGTACAATCTGACGTCTCTTATTAGAGTTAGTACCTTGATAATTGGAACGGTCGCGTGCTCCTGTCTACGGACAATAGAGTCGTCGTAGTGCAAATTATTAAAGTGTGTTTCGCAACGTCCTTTACTTCTACGACTGCTACTGCCACTACTACCACTGCTACTGCTACTGCTACCAATACTACTACTGCTACAACCGTCTAGAATGTCATCTCTTCTCCCATTTCTTTTGCTGCTACCCGTTGAACAAAAATAAGCTCAGATGTATAACGAGCAAAAATAAAAGAGTATAAAAGTATATAGCGTAAAAAAATAAAGGAAAAATAAGTAAAAAAAAAACTATGAATGTTCTTGCTGCAGTATCTCTAGAGTGAACGCATAATATTGAGAGATACAACCAAAGTCTTTCTTGTTTGTTTTTATTTATTTTTTGTCGGATGTATTTCAAGATGAGAAAGCACAAGAGAATGAAAGATTTCTTCATTCGTGACCACTAGGTTTTCAAGTAATCAATAGACTTCACTGATGTATATATGTATTTATAGATATCTTGCAATATATATATTTACTTTCTTTCATTGGTGCAAAAAAACTCAGATAAGAGAAACGCAGTAGCATCTGTACGGTCAAGCGCATTTACCAATGATGGTCTTTCAACAACGATAGAAAGACGAACCCACCGAAGTAAAATACTTTTTGTATACATCCTTGAAACGTAAAAAAATACGACGGAAATAAACCAATGGAAAATAGGAAAACCGAAAAAAGGCTTGGGTTTATCGCAAATAAATCCAGAGCTTTAAATTTCGTGCAACCCCGATCAACCCTCGTCTGCTGCAGCTAGATCTCTGACGTTAAATGCTCAGCACAGGAAGGTCTTACACCGGAATGCAGATGAGAGCAACTCTGGTGGCCAATCAGGGGTAAGTCCTATTTAAACCGCGGCCTCGTTACTCTCTTACTCATTTGGAGATCTCTCACTCTTATATCTGTATCCTGCTATACTATACTGTACTGAAAGGCATTTAGCCAGATTGGCTAAAAGATCCTTTCATTAAACATTTCACTTTGTCTCATTCTCTTACGCTACATCTTTTATTTATTTTTTTTAGTTGCGCTCTCCTTATTTTCTCTTCTCTCCACTCAAGTTTATATTTTAAATGCTAATTGCAACTTTTCAATGGACTGTGGTAGACTATTTTATTGTACGCAGGAGTGAGTTTTTAAAATGAAGGAGAGAATTGTAAGAAATAATGAAAAGATAAATTGTATTAAAAATTTTTTGAAATTAAGGACGCGCACAAATGTAAGAGATAAAGTACACTGACAAAAGTTGGTGCTTGAATACTGCATAAGTAAATAAAAAAATTATGACTTGTATTATTATATACGTTTGCGTGTTTGAGTTGTTTACATTCTATATATATATATATATATATATATATATATATATATATATATATCGCTACAGAATATCATATTGTGTATATTTTCCACTTGCTTTTCCAGTTTTCTATCTTATTCTCACTCTTGTGTACTCTGTTGGTTTCAGTAATTAAATTAACCGTTTTTCATGGTTATTACGTTCCCGGACGATCTAGCACTCATTTTAATTTCGTTCCTTTTTACATATACAATTATATATACATATTTATTTTAATGTTATTTCTGTTATCTTCATACATCCAAGCCCAAGAGTATCATTTTCAATTTTATATTTCCACTTGAACTCGCGGGTTGTCACAAATCACCTGGGTAACATGAACTCAAAGAAACACCGATGAAAGACACTGAAGATATTCTTTTTGTCGTCTTTAGAAGGTATTAAAAAAACTTTATAATATGTATCAAAAAGGGACATTCACGTCATTATATTAGAGAGATGGTGTGGACTCAGTTTGCCAACCGACGCGTGGATATTTCCTTGTTAATGATAGAACTTCGAGGATAATGCAAGACAGCATTACATAAGACAGAGATACCAATGAGACACCAGAGGAAGATAACGAGGTTGATATTTCATTGGTCGTGGTACGTTAGAAGCATGAGGAAAGTCAAAAAGCTAAAAATAAACGATAACGCCTGGGTGGTTGAAAAAAATAAAGAAGAAAAGTAGAAATAAAAAGGGCGGATTCACTGGCTGACGTCCATGTACAAACCCTCTTGGTTTATGCACGACGGATGCATATAAAAGAAGACGTAAAAAAAGTATGAAGAGAAACAGCCAAAGAACACCCGGAAGAGGATTGAAAATTTTTTTTTTCGTGGTAGCATTTTGAAAGGACAATTATTTTCTTGTCGTGGACTCCCTTTCTCCAGCGCAGCGTCTAATCAGAGAATTAAAGCAAGCCCAAGGCGTGTTCTTCGCCTGCTCTTCTCGTCCAGCAGAGAAAGCCAATTGTTTGGTTGCTACTGAAAAATGGTCTCCTGGATATTTTTCGAGAGTGAATTCGCTGGAGATGAGGGAGAAAGAGAGAGTTGGTTAAAAGGCTCTGGACATTATTTGCCAGTCTATAATGATGTCTCTGCTGTTCCCTTCCTGTCTAAAGTAACTCATTTCTATGTACGTGTCTATTATCTGTTATATATATAAATATATATATAAATAGCATCAGAATGAAAACATCTAAAAAGTTGTGTACATAAAACAGCAGTTTTCCCCTCAACGGTTTTGGGTTTTCGTCCAAATTGGTAAATTGATAGAGAGGTTACGGAAACGCGAACTGTTGATGGAGGGGTGGTAATCAAGTAACTGTTGGTGAATAACTCATCTCTAAACTCATTGAAATAGTTGTTGGTAACTTGGAGTGGGCCAGCATCAAAGTTTGCATGCCTAGTTTGCTATATGGAATTTAACCACCACAAGTATAGTACATAATGTGTATCATACTCAACTGAATTCAAATGTTTATAATTGTGAAAATAGTTGTGACTATTAGAGTATTGAAAATTCTGCAACTAGTTATGTATACAAGTTCTTCCAAAATACTGTTATTGCTATTATATCATTAAAAAGTGTATCAAACAACTGGCATATTGTGTCGTTAGTGTAACACTCTTGGCAACAACTGGTGTAAGAGCAGGAAGATCAAGCAGATCTCATCGGATTAAAAGTTTCGAAGAGACATAAATAAATGAGCTGCTGGGTACAATGGATACGAAACGACGAGGTAGAGTGAGGCGAGGAGAGCAAAGGGGAATGAAGAAGGAAGGTGAAAGAGAGTCGGTGTGTGTAGAGCATCAGTAGAGAGAACAACGAACGAACGAGGGACTAGCCGCTGGCTCCGGGTTTGCGTATCCGCTCTTAGTATATTGGAAGCGAAGCAATCCCTCCATCTACTCTCATTCTCCTGATCCCTCGCTCGCCTGGACCCAATCCTCTCGACTCCGGTCTCTCTCGATTCCCCACACCAAAACTGCTACGTACACAAAGACTTTGTCTATCTTTCTCTCTCTACTCTCTCTTTCTTGCTTTACTTGCTTTTATTATACACTCTGCTGAAGATACCAGATATATAGTCACCGGGGCCACGGGTCTACCGAAACCGTCCGCATTGCGATAGCGACGTCTATTGGCAAACTTTGCCAACACCCGGATCACCTTCGGATTAGCCATCTCGAGCAATATCGCCCATTCTTGTGGGTTTTGCCGTCAGAAGAATATGCACCCTACGGTTTTATCCAAGATTCCATGATATTGTCCACTCGACAAAAGTTCAAATAAAGACATCCTTCATCCTCCATCTATAGTAAAAAAATAATTCCTGCTCATAATACTTTTAAAAAAATCAAGACCCAAGAAAATGATTCAAAAATCATTTATTTTTTTCTATTCCTTAACATCTTCAATTGGAGTTTCAATTTCTTTCAAGTCACGAGTCAAGAATAATACCCGTAAGCGGTAGTAAAAGCGCAGGCGAATTGATTAAAGTATATGAGTATAAAACGTGCACGAGAAGAGGAATGGAATTGAGTATGGGAAACCGATAGACCAACCGAGATTGGATAGAATAGGAAACCCTCAAAGTGGATGAGCGAAGTGTATATATACGCGAGAGAGCATAGAACCCACCTCTATATGCTATGTGCTGTATCCTGCTATATGCCATATATTTATACACATATATATGATGTTACTGTATACATGACTACACAAAACGAGTTCTGTGCAAGGCTTTACCATGGCCTCGACTGATATGATGCACGTGAGCCTTTCCAAGTAAATTACACTTTTCACGGTCTTACGAGATTCTCGTAGATCATTGCGAATCATACCACCACCAGGTGTTGTTACCTCTTCTGCCGGTCGTTACCGTAACGCTGTAGTTGGTTAGTTCCTTTTACTCTAATATTCAACCTCCGGTACATAACGTCTTGTAAAATTCTATTTTTTATTTTCCACTCTGTTCTTCATGCATATTGTTCGTGATTAACTCACAGGCTTCACTTAAACGTCGTTATTAAACACAAGTGCTGTACTAGGTAAAAGAGAGCTAAATTATTATTAATTTATTGCACTTTGAAAGAGTCGTTGATGCCTTGTGAAAAACTATATTACATCAGTTATTTATATATTTTTCCATCAACTTGACTGTTTTTTCTTAGTTTTATTATTTATTAAAAATTAATAAATTCACAGGCATTGTCAAAGAAAAATATTTATTAATTTACGAGCAAAAGCACTCGCTTAATAGACAAAAAATAAATAAATATGAAACAAGTTTTATAATTGAATCTTACTTTTGAATGCGGCAAGTTTTCAATGAATAACGCGGTTTTAAAAGCTATTATATTTACTAGATAATTTAAAGTGTTAAATTGTGACCACAGTATATGAAATCACACACGGCTGATAAACAAATGATTTGGTCCTTTGATCAATCTGACAGAAAATTTAATCAACTGTAATACGCGGCATTTCTCTTTTTGTTTTCGTTTATATTCATGTATTTATTTTGCTTACATTTCTATTAAATAATTTAAATTCATTCAAATAAAATACTCACCGTCTGTCCGCTGACTAAGTAACATCACCCGGAGATTGTTGGCTTTGACATTCGATATGTTACGTACAAAGCTTGCTGAAAAAAAAATAAAAAAAATTACAGCGTTGAGAAAAATAGAGTATGAGAGATGTTATATACTGGATACAATATATATTTGACTAACGGAATGGAGGCTAACGGGAAAGCTGGAGGAGGGTTAGAGTATAACGTATTCCGAGTGTTTCTGAGTATCTGTGAGGGGTTGGACTAGGAGTTTGGGGTGGATCCTACGGCTAGATATATTTTCCTATACGCGTTCATTCGCTTTACTTTTCTCCAATAAATCTGCGCCATTGAAATTCCGAAAACATCCACACATTTAAAAAAAATTAAAACCATTCGAAAATGAAAACGAAAAAAAAAACTAAACTATTCACTTGTCTGTGTATTATAAAATTTTTTCCAAAGTTATTTATCTGTAAAATGACGATAGTAAGACTTGTCTCTTAGTCGGCGTTATTTTTAGCCGATGTAAGCAAAAAAACAACATGTTCATCTCAGGCCAGAAAAGCTTTTCTCCATCCTCTTGTTTCTGCCATCGTGACACACAACAGCGCAGCGATTTACAGCGATATCACGTGGATTTAGCGCATCGTATCTCTTTCATCCCTCGCATATTTCACGGCGAAGCCCCTTCTCATTCAATACTGAGTGGCTGTGCGCAATATTAAGACCGTTTATATTTTTTTTACTTCCTCATGTTTGTTCCACTCGCGATTCTCTACAATTAGTAGTAAGGAAAACCTTAAACTTTTTTTTAATTTTGAAGTTAAATTTAAACAACGAACGGAATATTTGTTCAACTCCACATTAAAAATGTAAACCATCCACTACAGTTTTGTCAGTAGACATGGAGGTATTTCTGTGGCAACCTTTAACAGTAATAAATACTTAAATTGTAAATGCCGTTTTATTTTCCGGTTTATATGCGCATTTGTAGCTTATGGTGTGCACGATTTCCCTTTTATTATATACATAATACGCATCATGATAGACTATTTTTTAAAAATGAGAGAATGAAGGTCGGTCCCGGGAAAAAGGGAGTAGGGGTACATAATATCACTGGGGGAGAGATAACGATCGGGAATATTAGTTTCAACGTAGCTTCGTTTGAATTCCCATCGCTCTAGGGTATGCCAATGTTAATTACTTTTTTTTTCTCCTTGCTCTCTTTATCTCTTTTTCACTCTAGTAATACACTTCATATACCAGAGTAGTAACATCTACTCGATGCAATCGCGTTACTATGAATAGATTTTTCCGCGGTTTTACTTGCTACAAAATTCACGAAAGTAATCTCAATACACCGAGTAGTATAGTAGTGCACTAGGTTTTTTCTAATTTTCCCGACCTTTCGTTTTATATAGTATACTGTAAAATCTCAGTGTCTATAGCTTGGGGTGGCTATTCAACCTAACGGATGTATTTAAACGAGCATAAAAACACAGACGTCAAATTTTGACGAGTGGGTTTATGCTAGAGAAAAAAGCCAGCCCTGGTTATATGAATGCATTTGATGCTGACTGATGTTAAGGTAGCAGGAGAAAAGGGCGACCCCTAAATATGATGCAGGTGGTTTCATATTTCTATTCCTCACAACTCATACATGGATACCAATAGATATTTCACCACCTGCAAATTTAGGGTTCGTGATTATGATCTATTCAGTAGATTTGACTTATGAATCGCATTTAATAATGCTAATGTTATTATAAACTTGTTTACTACTTTGACATTAGAAGCTGTTGAAGTTTGCTGATCACGCGCAAAAGCGTTGAATTAAATAAAAAAACAATAATAGCACTGAAGATGAATAAGTAAGTGTCTTAAAGTCTTGCTTATTAGTGGTCGCGTTTTATTACTTTTTTTAAAACCAAGTACTTAAGAGATATCTTACGACTATCGCTACTTTGAACTTTGTTTCTTTCTCTGTAAATCTTATTTTACCTGCTCAGTTTGTCGGTATGTTCGTCGACGTGTTAATAAAATTGTGATTCAAAGCTCAAGTTTATACTCAAACTACTGGAGCAAATGTTGCGTCCAATTATTTTATTTTAATTAATTGCGATGAAGTGAAAAATGAGAACTAATAGCTTATTCCCTGGCGATGTTGTCTGAAAGTTTGACTTGGACATTGACGATGCTAAATATTGACATTTGGTGTATAAAATTGAAAGTATTGAAGAGTAAAAATGGATACTGCGGGATGAAATTCGACAAAACAAAATTTAATACTAGATATGTGTATAGCTGTTAAAGAATGACGAAGAGAAATAAAGGGAAACAACGAAAAAAAGAAAGATAACGGAAGAAGAGAGATGGGATCCTCGCACCCCGGGATAGTGTCGTTCCACGAAGTCGTCGGGACGTTTAATTGAATTTCGCTCGCTCGACGATTGCGCGTTTGAAGTTTCTTCATTCCTCTTGCCCCCTGTCTATCCGCGATCCCGGGTCAACGGTAGCTCATACTACCAATACCCGGTTTTGACGACTACGACGACGGCGACGGGGCCATACGGATAACCAAGTGAAGAGGAGAGAACGAGAGAAACCGTGCAAGCAAGCAAGTCGAAGAGACATTTGAAATCCCGAGGACGTAGAGATAAAAATAAATCGGCTTTAGCAGGGCTTCCGCGACGAGAAGTAGACTACAAGAGGAGAAAAAATAAAAAAATAAGACGAATAAGATAGGTCGCAATGCCGTGAGGGGTTATTCTTAATATTTGTAAGGTTTTCATCTTGACGACTGTGTAGCCCCAGGGAAAACGAACTAAGTAAAAAGATAAGATGGAAAATCGACCAGGAAACCTTCCGGTTTGTCAAAAAAACAACCAAATATATGAAATAAAAAACAAAAATATATAAATCCTTGTTGAATCCTAGCTTAAAGGTGGCTAAAGATTCTGACGTAAATCTTGGATGATCTGATAGTCAATAAAACACCTTAAGTGTACATTAAAAGCCAATTCAAAGGAAAACCTTAACCAAGCATTGATTGAAACAGCTAAATAGTCTGTGTTCCGTTCACGCTTGTTAATCCTCATCTGCTTGATAACTGGAAACACCCAAATGCCCAGTGGCAGTGAGAACCGCGAGTGGATTTGGCCAACAGTCCAAACCAGAGAGGACGAGAGACAAGGGGCATATGCGCATGTATGTTATATGTCTACATATGTATATAGCTGTTCTACACATATATTCTACATTTGAAAGCATCACCCGAAGCTCACGGCAACGTAACTAATTACCTGATCTCACCCGCTAGCAACTAAGTTCATTGGTAAAGGGGCCAGTATGCTAGTGAGAAAGGATAGAGGACGTGTGTATTAAACCACCACTGAAAACAGGTATATCGTTGGAGTGAAACAAGAATATTGTGTTAGTAAATGAGGGTGTTGTAACCCCTTCAGTTTCTGTGCTCTCTAGGTTCTGGTGCTGACACCAAAGCCTCCTCAACACACTACTGTGGATGCCAGCCAGTGCAATACAACTTTACAGCTCGCAGCACATTTCGTCGTGAATTCTGGTTATTCTGCGAGAACAGCTTTTATTTTATCCACGTACGAGTTTCGTTTAACATATATACCACGATATGAAAAATAAAAATACCAGGAAATTACTACTGGGAATGTGTATATAGACATATGTTTTTAAGGTATGCACAAGTTGAAGAGAAGGTAAAGAAAATACTTTCTTTCATTTTTATGTATACTTGTGATGATAGATCAAGCGAATGATTAAAAAGAAGGTAGAGTTGTGTTACTGTATGAATGTTAAGACATGAATGGATTGAGATTAGTCAACATCGATACGTGACTTGGATATGCGAATAAAAATGCAGATTTAGAACTTAGGTATTTAGGAAAATAGAATGCAATATTTAAACGTTTGGTTGAACCAAAGACCAAAAGCAAGCTCGCAAAGCCAAAGTTCCAGAGAGAAAGAGGACATGAGAAAATCGATCGGATTTTCCAATCTCCCTCGTACCACTGCTCTGCTATATACAGACTGTATTTGAATTCCAATGTCGGTGGATGCTGAAGCGCATAGTTGTCTAGCTAGCAGTATGTACCGACTCTCTCTATCTCTCTGGTGCCGGCGTAATACCAACACCCTGATTCTCTACTACCGTAACAGCAGCTATGTCCGTCGTTGCAGTGAAATGTCGGTAGACAGTAGCTAAATACAGCATATCTACCACCCACTCTGGTTTCTCTTGCAGCACCACCCTGCCATGTATCCACACACAGAGGATCAACACCAACGTGGCCTATCTCTATGCAGACAATCCTGTGCGCGTAGTTGCGACCGGCGCTGCGATTGAATGCTAGGAATTTCATCATGAGTTTGAGTCGAGGGATCGGGATACTGAAGGGGGACACAAGCGGTGGCAGGAACAGCAGCAGCAATAGCTGTATAGAGAGATCGGGAGGAGTACGAACAGGGAGACTGAGCGAGTACCGCCCTCGGCCACCCCCTTAGCAGCCCCAGCCAGAGAGAGATAGAGAGGATGAGAAAGAGAGAGAATGGGGCCAGAGCCCCTTACTTAGCAGTGGCCGTTCCAATCATGATTCCACGCTGCACCGTTTGAAGTCTCGATTGAAAAGGGGCGGAGGTTTGACTAAAGAACGAGTCCTGGTTATATCGACTATCCCAGAGCAATCCACGCTCAAGCTTTCTCCTCGGTGTCTATGTGACCCGTTGCGTACATACGTATATATATATATATATATATATATATATATATATATATATACATATCCATATGTATATACATGCCGTGGGGTTTGTTTGTGGGACGGTGAGAGGGTAGGAGGGTTAGGCGCTCCAGTGAGTGGACCCGACTGGGTGATATCCTAGCACAAACACTACCCGAGGGTCCAAACTCGTCCGCGTAATGCTATATGTCCGGAAATATCCCCGGGAAATTCGAGAAGAGTCTGTATCTCAAATACAGCTTAATCGGGATGCCGTAAAATATTTTAATTTTTGAATTAAGTAAAAAACCAACTGCCACCCGCTGATGAACAGTTTAATTTTGTCAGCGTTTTTGCTACGGGCAACAATGTCACTTTGATTTCATACGCCCTCAAAACTATATCACATATCGTTAATCGTTCACTTACTCCCTGAACCACCTGGTGCGAATGACGTTGTTACCGTTATTACGTTATTTAATAACACGTCCGCGATGCTATGATTTGAGCAGAGATTACTTACTCTACATGTAATATCGACGGCTATTTTCAATAGAGTGAAATTTAAACATGTATATATATATTGTATAAATATAAAAGAAAAATTTACGAACGTCTAACATCAGGCCGATGAACCGATAGGTCGAGGGTTGATGCATGAATGAATCGAAAAGCAAAGGGTGTGTTATCGAGATGTTATCGTACGTCTCTTTGTGATCACAATCCAGTCGATGTGGATGTGTATATTTGGTCTGAATGTAATACACCCGGTGAAAGAGCAAGGGGATAAGGACATAGTCCATTTTGTTAATAAGGCGTTTCTCAATCTATCACCCCTTACATCTTTTTCCTACACTGCTTATATGTAATTGTTCTGGGTCAAGATAAACCTGTGTACAATAAACTCTCGCTGTTGCTGTACACTGTACTTTGGACAACAGTTTTTTGTCGAATATATTAAAGGGCGAACCCTCAGTGTATTAAATGTGTGATGAAGTGACCATGTATGTCTAATTTTTTTTTTTCACTACGTCTTTTTATCAATTTTTTTATTTCGCTCATGAGGACAAAGGTTTAAGAATCAACAAGTGAATCATTGAATATCCGGTGATATGAGATCTGATGTCCCCCTAGGTTGCTTATGAATGTTCACATGTCCCGATACAAATTTGAAATCTCATACTTTTCCTTGTCTTTTATTTTTTTCCGTTCCTTTCAATTCACATTTGCACACTCAACGAGCACAGGGCCATCACAGGTGCTTCCAGATGACTCTCTTCCGCATTGTATGATTTCGAAAATTCATATTGTAAAGGGAACAATGCAGAAATAGGGATAATCCATCTCTACCATTTATCATTCTAATAAAACAAAGTTTTTCAAAAATATTAACGATAACCTTATCCAGATTTTAGCGCCAATCAAAACTTTTCTTTGAATAAATCATGTTCTTCAGTTGAAACATTTATTCTATTAAACGTCCATTCAAATTAGTTTAAATTTATTTTATCATTGGAAAAAGTAAGCTTTGTAATGCATTCAAATAGGATAAAAATTTTTTTTATAATTAACCGTTTTCGCTTTTTATCAAAAGATCTTATTGCTTATATTAATAACATTGTGAATAATTTGCAAAATTTTCTATATAAATATGAAAAAACAAATATTTATTGAATTGTCAGTTTACATATTCTTATATATATTGAACTTGACGAGATAATTTTTTAACGTATGGTCAATATTGATTTTATTTTTTCATCACACAAATGAACTCTGTTAAAGTTACAGACAAATTTTTTCATGACAGTTTATTTTAATGCTTTCAAGATCATTTTTAAGCTGAACAATTTTTGGGAGAACATTGTTCACCATAGTTTTTCATTGTTTTACATTAAATACAAAATGGGCGAGCTTTGAATAAAAAAAAACTATTATTTCATCTATAAAATTATTATTTTTATTTTACACAAAATGTATGCAATGCTTGTCAAACAAAAGTGCGACTAAAAAATGTAAAAAGTAACTATAAAGGGGCTGGAGGAAAAAAGAGCGAGAGAGGAAGTTAGTTTACGCTGTATAATCTAGTATCTTTTCGCTGTGGCAATTAACTTCTCTCAATAATGTCACGTTCATTCTAGCCTCATTTCCAACGCGTAACAAACTTGAACGTCGTTCCCCTGAGTCACCCCACCGTCACTTGTACTCTCTTGGTTCTTTGTCGTATACTCTCACACTCTCCGATCCTTTTAACTCGCCTCCTAAATTTAGTAATCAAGTTTTTCCTTGACGCAAGTAAAATTTGTAAATTTTCGCTTTTCCTCTCGCGAACTTAACTTAGTATTTTCGCCGTCGCTTTTTATCTTACGTTATATTATATTCACACGTAGGATTCTCTGTCGCCCTTGATGGCCTATATGCTGTAGTAGTAGAGTACGCTTACTTTGATGTCAAGCTGAGAAAACGCCACTGCCGTTTAATTTACCGGATGATGTATTTCCAAGATATCTACAGCCTTCCTTAACTACGACAGCGACATCGTTCCAACATTTTCAATTCCTATCATCAACTTCTCATCTTTCCATCCCAATTATTTTTTTTATTTTTACATTTTACATGTAATTCGAACCAACAACCAATTACTTTTTTTTTTTTTACTGACTATATTTGTTAATTTAATTATCGCACACTTCTGACGTTCAGTATCTTGAATTCTTTGTCGAAGTTTGTACATTGGCTTGAAGAGTTTTTTTTTTCACAAAATAAGAAAATGAAGTTGGAGCGATAAAAATTTCCTGTATGAAAATGACAGGAAGCTTATATACATATATATATATATATATATATATATATATATATATATATATATATATATTGTAGCTGTGCATAGATTTTAGTATGCGAAGAACGAAGCATGCCAAAGTCGAGAGCCAATAATGTTTGGAGGGTAGAGAAGAGGTGAAGACGGAACGAGGGTGTTACTGCGGCAAACGTGTAGGCCAAGCGCCCCGCGAAGTCAGTGCAAGTGGAGCGAAAATCAGATTTGCTCGTTGTCGCCTCTGCCCTCCCAGCAAACCCACTCCCAACTCACCCACCTACCAGAGTCTCTTTCTCTTTCCTTTCAGGACATTTCACTCACTAGCACACTCTCCCAACGTTTCGTACCCCAATGTGTATCCGCGTTTTGCGAGCTGCCAGCTCCACTACTCTTGCAATTCACGAACCACCCCCTAGCTCTCTTTCTCTCTTGCAAGTCGTAGATGGAACGAGCGTGTAGCCCTTTGATCCTGCCGACAGTCACCCTCCGGTCCTCTACCACCCCCTCGAGTCTACCGACCTAACTTAACCCCCTAGACGTTCTCTCGGTTGCACCCCTCTCGCTTCACATGCCACCTCCGAAATTCTCGTTCTCTTTCACTTGTGTGTCTCTGTACGTCCTCGCATGTCGTTTGTTCGTCCAACTCCGAGTACGTCAACGACTGCGACAATCCCCTTCGATAAATATACCAACGACACGCGACTATCTGCGTTTACACGTGCGTGCAAGAGTCCTCCAATCATACTCCAACCCTTTTGTCTTTCTTTACATTTTCTTTATATATTTTATTTCTATTTTACTTTTTTAAATTATTTCCGTCCCTTAGAACTTACCTGTCTGCTAAAAATATACAGAGACTGATTTTAAATTATTTTCTTTATGTATTACCTAGAAAATAACTTGAGCAAACGTGATGTCATTAGGTTTTTTGTACTCATAACCGAGTAAGCTTTGCTAGCGAAACCTTGCGTCAGATGTTTACATGACGGCAACCTGATTTTTTAGTCAGATCAAACGATGACTTGATTGCTTGTACCGAAGCGCGTCATAACTAAAAAAAGTTATGTAACACAAACATCATTCACACAGTGAGCGCGAGAATAAAGAGCATCAATTATCAATGCAGTAGATGTTAACCGCGAATTTTTCGTTGTTGGCCAACTGGTTCATCATCTGTTTAATCTTCAAACAAAAACTACTACAACAACTTCTTTTATTCTGTACTTCTTATAATGATGCTTGCGCGACGTGATGTTTATAAAACAAAAGGTGCTTGTCTAGTTGGTGTCTTTAGCAAAGTTCCGGCCGACGGACACTTGGAAGCTTCAGGCTAATACTTCAATGTCTTTGTAAGTAGTCTCGTCTTTATGTCATTGTCACAGCAGGGGCCAAGATGCTAATAATCAAGTGTTTATTCCAATCAAGTCATTAATTTACCGTTTAATAAATGACAAGAGAACGCGATCAAGTACCACAATATTATCATAATTTCTTATTTCGCTGGTTGGTAGCAAATTGAAACAGGTATCGAATAAAAGTTTTTCACACAACAGAGTTGTGATGTAAACTGGCGGATAATCCACTTATCAAGAGCTATAATAACAGCAGCCAAGCTGTTTCAGTTGCTGTAGCAAAGTTTCCTTTCATTCTTATCGGATCGAAGCGGAACGTCAAAGGCTCAACAGTAGCGGCACGTTTGAATATACCAACTGTGTGCGATATTTCAGTCAAGATCGGCGCGTAAATCGCGCGAAACTTGACTCGCACAGTCACACGGTCTCTCTTGTTGAATTATATATTGCGAGCCATCACATATGTAAGTGCGATAAACATTTGTTGTCGCGTATTTGTTTAATGAATACTCTCAAGTCACGAATGACAATAAAGGGATCAACGGTTTAGAGCAAATACAAATAATAAACGTGGTGTGAATTTAAATAAAATAAATAGCTAAGTTAGTTTAAATAAATTACTCTGTTTAAGTTGAAAATTTTTATTGAATAAGAAACGCGGGCGTGATAACTTTGAAGTTTAAAGTTAATTTTCTTGCAAACTAACGTATAAAAAGTTGGTTTCTAAAGCTGGAAGTTAAAATTTACATGGTATCGTTTTTATCGAGAGGGAAAGTGGGCCACGTATAGTCAGACATAGTTGAAGAAAGAAGGTACGAAGTAGTAACGGCCGTTGCAAGTAGACTGGCAGTAGATCGAGAGATGAGTATACATGCGGCAAGAGCTTTAATGTCGTCCTCTGGATGCTTACTGAACTTCGTCACACTTCTCAGCTTCCTCGAAAAGTGGGTTACACCAAGTTTCTTTTCTCATTCACTTCACGAGCCATCGCGTCTTTGACAACAGTGATATAGGGTACGATGTGCTGGCGATAAAAGTGGTGGTGATCGTAGCACTGGAGAGATGGTGATAGCAGTGATGGTGGTGGTGATGGAGGAGAAAGTAACGGTAGAGAGAAAATAACTGAGCATGGTGGGAGTAGATCGGTGTGTCGAGTGAACGCAGGCGCCGGTAGCCATGGCGACGATTCCTTCGGATTGGCCGCAGCATCACTTTAATATCCCCGCTCTCGTGTTCCTACGTCGTAATCCACCATCGATAACCCCTCCGGCATACTCACAACCGGCCATCTACCCTTACTTGCTTCTTTATTTCACTCACGGCCCTCATTGGCAGCCCTCTTTTTCGACTCTCACTTCTCCCCTTATCTCCTTTTTCGCGTCTTCCGACTGGCACTCTTTCGTTTTTATGACCAACCCCCGTGAGCTTTTTTCTCTTGCAAATAAAATCTCATTCAAGATATTTTAAAAATGTACCTTCAAAAAATGAAGCCCTTAAATATTAATAATATTTTTAGTAAAAAACAAATTTTAAATGATTGAACATAAAGAAAAATTACCAAATGACTTTGAGTCTACGCACGTAAATTAATATTTATCAGTATAAAAAAGTAGCCCCTATAACGCTGCAGACTCCCACTCGAGGTCATCTCACCCCTCTGTGCCTACGCCTCTCCCGTTGCCCCGGCAACTTGGCTTGGGGTTGGCTGCTGCCTCGCGTATTCGCCGCCCTCTTACCCCCTGGTTATATCTCAGAGAGAGAGTAAAAGACGCAAGTGCAAGTGAGATTGACGATAACGTAACGAGAGTAACACATCTGTTGTACTGACAAAGAGTAACAGAGAAAGTAAACTCCCTCGGTAAGGATACTTCAGTGCAACCCAAGCGGATTAATGTATTTCGAATAATTCATGGGACCTTGTTTGTATGTCCTGTGTATGTTCGTATATTACCGGCACCAGCCAATTTATGTTTAACCTTTTCTGCTGAGCAGAGTGTCACGCATTACGAAAAATCTACCTGCTATGAAAAGGTTATTATGCAGCTTGGATTTCAAGTACTTGATACATATATATTTTCACAAATATACATTACATTTGTATGCTCCTATATTTATATCGTTTTCTACTTCATCATTTTCGACTGAAAATTCTTACGTTTTTTAATTCCCATAAGAGCTGCGCTTGGAATTACCCAGCAAATTTCAATTCATTTTACGCATTAGTATGAACATCGCAGTCGCAAAAAAATTTTTTTTAAATTCTCAATGACTTGGTGATAAATAGTATGACTTTGTTTTCATTAATTTTGTTTTCGTACTCGGTGCAAGTCTAATTTGTCAGAAAGCTCTTGATGTGACGGGGTATATGTCAAGTAATGAGGCAATCGGTAAAAAAGCAAAAAAATCTTTGCATGTAATGAGTGCGTAGTATGTAAAAAAAATTTGAATTAAACGCGGGAGTTAAATTTTCAAGTTTGAAATTTAAATTTATAAAAAATCAAAAGCCTAAGATATGCATACGTTACAACTAATGGCACGTATAAGACGTTTTATGTAATATTTAAAGAGGAAAATAAGGTTTTATAATTTATAAAACGAGTTTCCATATTAGGTGATAGACTATGTCGACAGTATTAAAGAGAGAAAGGTTATAAAAGCTTGTCAGTCTACTAATTCTTATGATATCCGCTAAATATGTTTGCGTTATATTAACAAGGACCAAATCGTCATGCGTCATTCCTATTCGCTGTTAATAAATTTAAAAGGTATATAATGCAAACACGTGTCAAAAGATTGGATATAATTTATATGTTGTGAAAGTTATATACATAAACTTATTTACATATACATAAGAAAACAACAAAAATACATTATAAAGTTACGGATGTGTGGATAATAAATATAATACAGTTATTTTTAAAAGTTTAATAAATTATGAACTCAACTCGACGTGTTAAACTTTAGTAGGGCCTGTCAAAAGTTTCAATCGATTTTTAGCAACGCTATTTTTTCACCCTTTATGAATATTTAAATCGGAGTTGGAGTAGCAGTACAATCGATATTTCAGTACTGAAAGCTTCTCTCGTAAGCAGTATCGAAAGCCACGCTGTAGGTCGTGCAGATAAATGTCGACGATGATGACGTATGCTAGTGTACAGAGAGGGAAAACAAATAAATGGACGACATAGAATGCGATGTAAAGCGAATGTAGATAGTTTACTAGGATGTTGAATAATTTCGTTTCCTCTCTTACGCTTATTCTTGCTAAACGGACTTGGTCCTTGTCTTTAGCAGCATCGTGTCCTCGATGTATATCATCATCAGTGTCGTTCTGTCCTGCTTTCTCTTTCGTAAACGCTTCTGCCATCACTTTGGTATATCTGCTGCCGCCTCTTCCCCAGCACCCGCGGGCATCCCATGCCAACCAGCGAGACTGGGAGCCGCTTTTGCTTTGTGCGCGTCGGGCGGTGGTACATCAAAGCCTCCTAGTTCCCGCTCCAGCCTTTGACGGTTGCGTCGCAGCCGCTCGCTCAGTCGTCGTTCGGTAGCGCGAGCGCCCGGCACTGCACGCGACGTATCATCTGTGTCGTTTTTGGACGTTATTTTGGTGTCCGCGGTGAGTCTGACAATACGCCCTCCGGATGCACCACACGAATTTAGTAGCCAGCGTTTGGCTGGAATCGAAATCGGAGAAATCCGAGTCCGAGCTAAATCATTGTCCTGTTGTTACATGGACTACTACTGGTAAGCACACGTACTGCGCTGAGTGTACGTTGCTGCGATTATGTCGCCTCGTAGTAGTGGCAAGAGTGCGCGTGGCAAAGTCGTTAGAAAAGGGCGGAAAGTGCGTAGTGGTGGTGCTACTACGGTGGTGCCACGGCTAGGTGAACGGACGACAGAATCGAGCCAAGAGCGGGGACGAAGAAACGGAGAGACGATGATAACGGACAAAAAGGCCGTCGCCGTAGTAGTTCCCGAGACAGGTCGATGCACCACGACGCGCACGCGCCAATCCCCAGATTCCAAGGCACTTGGCAGCGCCCTGATGCTACGATTTATGGAAAAACATCCTCGGAAGACTACTGCCACTGATTCTGATACTGATGGTACAGCGGAAACTCAAGATGTAGACAGAATACGTCTCGATTATAATGATGACGATAATGATTCGGATACTGCTAATGACGAAAAAGATTACGAAAGCAGTATTAAAACGTCAACGACGAAACATGCTAATGAGATTAGTAGCAAGACAGAAGATAAATTTAATTACGATGATAAAAAGATAATTGATTCACCAGTTTCTCCAGAGTCTTTTCATTCGTCCAGATACTCAGCCTCAGAGGCATCGTCGATGATTTCTATGAATATCGATTGTACAGAAAAATCATCATCAAATTGTTGTCCAATAACGAGTATAACGCACACGCCTCTCGATACACTGAAGAATGCCTTAGAAGGTTATGACCATAGTCGTATTTATTTAGCTCATGTTTCTTTTCTCGATTGGCGAGACCTGCCAGGTAAACGTGCAAACGGTGAAAGAGTATGGGTGGTAGGTGCTGCCGATCACGGTGGTCGTCATCGAACGAGATTACTAGTAGCCGGTCGTCACTGGCGGCCAAAGTGTTTGGCAAATGTAAATATGGTTACTCAACCAGTTGTTTATGCGGGTGGTGGTAGTGGATCGTTGACTGTAGATCTTTTTTTATGGTGGTTTCATCGAGAATTTGCAACCACTGCAATCGCAATGCATCCCGACGGTGCAATATTAGTTGCTGAGTCAGCAGACTATCTTCCTCCGGAAATAGAATGCGTTACTGCAGATGGCTTGGTGCGACTATTCGTCGTTCCAAAAGACTGCTTAGAGCCGAAAATTGTCGCCAATGAATTGCGAATACGTTTAGCAGCAGGACTTTTTACGAGTGTTAGAATCGACTATGAAAGTAAAATAACTAGTTTAGATGAACGGGTGCGTAAATTTACATTGAAGGAAGCTTTTGCAGAATTGCATCGTGCATGGTTGAACATACGATCAGAGACATTTGCCCGTTGTTGGATGCTACTATATGAACGATCAGACACTAAACCACCACCCGTAGGTCCATCACTCTCTACACAGCTTCATCGTATTTCTGATCATACTGAAGATCGTATGATGATAGCTGAGCTGCGTGGACTTGCTCACGAAGCCGGTCTAGAAGTTGGAGATTCTGAACTCGAGCGCTGGATACTCGATGAAGAGAGTGAGTTAGCTAAGCGGGTCAAGAAGAATGAACTCGATGAAGAGCAGGTAGATAACAAGGAGAATGCAGCAGCTGTACAAGCAGTGAATGAGTACGACGACGAGGGAGCAGTAGATAAAGACAAGTACGATGAAGCACCGAGTGCTGAAGAAACCGTCCAGCTTCTTTCCCGTGTTCTCTTATGGATGGAGAGAGAACCACTCGACCCAGGTCTCTTACTTGCGGTTAGGTCGATGCGAGATACTGCCGCCGTGATGGTAAGCAAGATGTATGTAGATGATGGGCAAGTACCACACCACTGAGTACGTTCGTTGTAACCGTTTCTTGTCATCGATTCACCGCCGTCTCTTATCTTGTCTTGTCTTTCCCTAGTTTTACACTCTGTCTGTCACTCTCGCTGCCTAAATTGGGCTAATTTAGCACTCAGTTCGAAGGGTGCCAACGTCTCACGACTATGCCAACGAAAGAGACACTCCAAGTAACTGGGATTGGCGAAAATACCCACCGCTATTGCCCCTCTTTCCTTCTTGGCAAAGTGTAACTGCTGCATAACACCATAGTGGAACCCAAGCGATACTCGAGGACCTTCGAGTTGGTAGAGGGCGCGCCCAAGCTTTCGTAAATTGATCCTTCACTCCGTTTTCTTGCGACCCTTATCCATTTGCGCTAGTAGTCTTTTCCAGCGAAATGCTCACATTTAAGCTTAATAAAATACTCAAACAGTTTTTAGTTTTCTTTTTAATTTACAATTAATTTTAGGATAATTATTTCATTTTTATTACCATTTACATTTTAAATAACGTGTGTTACATTTCATCTGTTTCAGGCGAGTAAAATGGGTCTTGCCGGCACGCATCCAAGCGGCTTACCGTTCTTTTGCGGGAACGGTGACCACCTAACGCAACCACCGCCTGCACACATGGGGATACCACCTTACGGAGCATTGGACGCAGGCAAGGCGGCCGCGGCTGCCGGTGAGTACTGGCCAGCACCCCAACACGGTCCATCCTCACACCCTGCACACTGGAAGCGACTTCTTGCAGCAGCAGCCTCCACAGGTCAGCCACGCTTCCAACCGCCCAATCGTTTTGATTCATTTATTTTTATTATTTTTATTATCATAATTATTCCAAATTTCCAAAACACTAACTCACTCATGCTTTCATACACACACTAATCATATTTTTCTTTTTAAAACTAATACTACTATATATTCAAAAAATTTTTTTTTTGTTTATCATGACAAAAAGATTATTTTTGGGTGGTGGTGGCTGAGGTGGAGGTTGTGTGTATGTGTGTGTGCTCTTAAACCTTTCTCTCTTATTTCGTGTAAATGCGCGCGATATTTATTGAACAACAAACGACTAAAGTAAACGATTACTCAAGTATATAAAATCTTTTGAACGTCAGAAAATACACCCTTGTGATTCAATGTAAATTTAACAACTATGATATCTCTTTACGTTCCCAAGTCAAGTAGCAAATCAAACGCTATGGAAATTTAAATTTTATTCTACGTTTATCTGTCTCTTTTATTTCAGTAAAAGCTCTTAAGTGCTTGTAAATATTGATGTATTTTAACTTTTCCTTTTTTTATTGCTTCCTAATTGAAAGAATATTCCTTATCGAGTCAAGTAGCGAGAACGTCATCAAAAGGAAATATTTCATGAGATAAAATAAAAAAACGAACATATATATGGTTGTGTATGTATATAAAATAAAAAAAACGAGGGCCTGTCAGAAGGGAGAATACTTGCGAACTGGCCTCAAGTATAAGAACAAGAGGAGAACTCACCATTAGGCTAATCAGTCAGGCATGCAGTTTTTCTCCGGCGTCAGGTCAACGAGTTTCAATGGTTTATTTATATATATTTTTTTTCCATTCTTTTTCCCTCTTGTTATCTCCCTACTCTGTACTCCACTTTATTGGAGTAGGGTAGTTTCATTTCTGCTCAGGTAGCATATTCAATTTTTAAATATACATATACTACGTTTTATAATTAATTACTATAATGATCATATTAATTATAGTCATAAATATATTAATATATGTCCTTAAAACATCGCGTAAAACACCATCAATGGTTATAGAAAATTTATCAAAAGATTTTCTACACAGACTTGAGGAGAAAACGTTGAAATAATAAAAAGTGCTTGAATCTCTTTGATCACTGTGAATTTAGGTCACGAGCACTTTTATTTACAATAAAAAAAGAAACTACATATATATGGATAGAAATAGCTGAGCCAAACTAAGACATATATGTACTGGAGCAATAGTTATTACGCACGAAAATAATATACCTCAGTGCGTTAATTTGAAAAGCCTTGGAATCAAGATGTGTTCGTGTTTTTCGAAAAATAATAACCGAGATGAAAAAAATGAGAAAAAAAAAGAATCACCTAGCATACACATCAGCCAGATCTCTATGTAGATGGGATTGATAGCGTTTATGCAAGACTACGAAGCTCGTACGTCGGTAGAGTTCTTTGTCTTGCAAACGAGCGAACGTTTCGCCCCTTGTCAACCCTCTTTAGGCGACCATCATATCCCCGACGTCAGAAATTTTACAATCCCTCTCATTTTCTCGTGTCTCTTTCTCACGGAAATACGTCGTAACTACTCAGCATCACTCTCTATATACTACTCACCTTTTCCATTATCCTTTCTGTTTCTCGACTCTCTACATTTTCCAGTCCCTACGTTCCCTCCTACTTCTCCTCCTAGTTTTATTTCTACCTTTACCCCCTTGAGTTACTCTCGGAATACTTCTAATTAGCCAGCACTTTTCGATCTCACCCGTTTATTTCAGACCACCGAAGCACCCGCATTGATTCCCTTAATTTTTCCATCCTCTTCTAGCTTTTCATCTCCTTCTCTACACTCTTCTCGTCTATCGTGTTTCGCTCGACAATATTCCTTTACACTCCATACCAGTCATGCTCGTAGAAATAAAAAAAACCTTGAATCCGGGTGGCATAATTGATATGTCGTCGAACGAGAGTAGACGCGCGTTACAATTTACCTCCGATCCTTTTTGTTAAATTCTCCGTTAATTTAAGTCGTTTTATTTTTAAAAATCCTTTAGCTTTTTCTTTACCTCCTCGTGATTTTCCCCAGAGCTTCAGTTCGAACGATCGTATCCATACATGTACGTACATGAATGTAAAGAGCTCAGCAGAGGAATCTGCAGAGAGATGTAAAGTCAGGGAGTTGCCTCGTGGCACTCCTTGCACACCGCACAATTACAGGGCAACTAGTTCCACTTGGCTAGGCCAGTTAAATAGCATGCCGAATGCAAATAACGAGCAAGAGGCATTACACAGACACTTTAGCTGAAGGCGTGCCTGAGCTTCGTTATAACAACACTAAAGTCCTCCACAGACTAACTGTGCCACCAGTTGTATAGAAAGAGGGACTACGATGGGAAACTCAGTCTACATTAACGCTAATTTTTAATGCTTACTGCAGTAAACCCATGGAAACTATTGTCCTGTTCATAAGTATGCTTCTAAACGATATGACTAATTAGTTGGATGATTATTAACTCGATTTCACGATGATTTACGGTCTTTCACGAAACAGGTTTTGAACCCGAGCAAAAACGGCGCGTGTGCGTGTCGGCTTACCAGGACGTCTAATTGCACAAGTATTTTAACCGTTTCTTTAGCTACCTCTTTTTACTTTGTTTTTTTCATCGGCGATCGGTTCGTCATCGTATGTATTATATCGTATACACTATATCGTATATCAGAGTTAGGTGTAGTAGCCGGTCTACGCGCAGCAGGATTCATTATCACCCTTGCGGGACGTCGAGCAGCCACGTGTCTGTCGCTTGTTTGCTAGACGGGTGCACACTACTGGGTGAAAAGTACCGTCAACTAATGCAATTATCGTGTATCAATATACAAATATATTAGATAGAGAATGTATCATGTGGTTTTAATCTTATTCAGCTTGAAGACTTATCTGTCTTTTTATAGCTTTTTTAAAAATCATTAAGAATGCTATGTGAAACTAAAACTTTGACACGTTACGCAAATTTAACTATCGACTATAAAACGATCCCAAGTCTCACCTACATTTTATTTATTTATGCTTCGGTTTTTTTCACTTTGTTTATTTATAACAATATATTATGTATATTTTATATCGAGCCTGTTGTGACTGGACTAGTGTCGTCGGGTTCCGCTTGATCGAATCGATAAAACGCCGAGTTAATGCAATTATCGCGTACGTATAGATATCCGTACGTTGATCGCGTATCGTTTTTTAAAAATATAAAACAGCATGGATATTTATGTACTAACTGTGCAAAGGCTAATGGCGTGTACATGATGCGGGAGAAAAAGAAAGACGGATAAGAGCTCATGGGTGCGCCTGAGAAGGCTACTCGCTCAACACAAACTACGCTGTGTACTGAGAGTATTACAACCAGCAATAAGTGACTGATTAATGAGTTCCAAATAAAGTGAGCGCTGTACAATTTAACGCACAAGTTGTAACCAGTGTTGTCTGTAGTACATTTTATTCACACTATAATCATTGCTATTATGATCCCAATTATGATGATGATAATGATGAGTAATAGCTGAGCTAAGCTGAATGAGCAATAGACAAAATTAAGCACTTGTACGAATATCCTGCGGTGAAAAGGCCTTCTTGATCATTGATCCTAACGCTTGATTAGACTCGTCTAACGGCTGGTACGACTGAAGAAATTTCCCGGGACCATTAATGCTACTACTTCCTCTAGCTCAAGTTAACGATGGGATCTAATAAAACGCAAGTGGAAAAACGACCGGGAGTTTGAGCTGCTGGAGACTGTGGAAATGGAGAAGGCCAGGTTAAAACGGGCTAAAAGGATCAGGGATCCAAGTTGAAGTATGGAATGAGACGGAAAATGCTTAAAAAAAAGGTAAAAAAACTGACAAAGAGAAAACGATTGCACGCCGGATTCTCGATCGTTCGATTCCTCCAGTTGCTCACGGGAATAAAAGAGTAATTTTCCGGGTGGTAAAACCTCGATAATGGGGTTGCAGACTGCCGAGTCGACTGGAAAGTGATTAAGCACACATGACAGAGTCTGGCGGACTTGCCCAGGATATTACGAACGAATACTGCTACCCCTTCGTCTCCCTTTTACCTCGTCTTGTTCATCGTCTGGCCCTCATCTCTACTACTCTCGTTCACTTACCAGTCTTTACTTTATACCCAGAAACCACCTCCCCTCGCTACGTTCATTCAATACTTGTCTCTACTAACTCACGTTCGCACACTTCGCCAGCACGTCTATTCACTCACTAAATTCAAGTAGTGATACCCATTATTAGTGGTGGTTATAGTCAAATAAGTGGCCAGATTGCGGGAAAACATGCGTAGGAACTTGCCAACAAGTACCGCTGCTTCAAACGGGCGTGATTTTTTTCGTCATTTAGAAACAGGTTCACCAATAACGACAGTCGTTAGGTCTTTACGAAGCCAATTTATTTATCGTTCTGCAAGCACGCACGAACCCCTAATACTTCAAATCCGAATCGCCATCCCTTTGATATACAATACCCAAGCGAGCTATCGATATATATGGCGCTATTGATTTGCAGACTTGGGACAAATTCGAGCGTTTAAAAATCCCGCAAATAGATTTTATTTCAAAGTGATGATGAAAGACTTATTAAAAGAGAGAATACACAGTACAAATATATAAAGCAAATGAATTTTTAGCGTTTACATTCGGACGTACGATTTAACAATATTTGTTTATCAAATCGAGCGTTAACCCCCATATATCTATGAGCAAATAACACAGTCAGTCATCTTTTCATTTGATCCAACAAATTTTCTTTGATGTCGTCATAATATTTGCACTAAATTTTCCGCTGCACCCACTCACTCTCGCTTGCATATTTGTGAAAAAAAAAAAAAAATCTATTTCACCTACACTTTTTTTTCTGTTGAACAAAAATTATAAGTCAATATTATTCTTCATTTGAGTCTATGTTTGGTTTTTATACGCAGTAAATTTAAATGTTTTCATAGGTTTAACGAGAGCCCCGATGTACCCCTTCTCGACGGGGCAGTATCCATATCCCATGTTAAGTCCAGATATGACGCAGGTGGCATCGTGGTAAGTTAATTTTTTATTATATTTTATTTATAAAATATTGTTTCAAATTTTATCATAAATACTATAATAAATGTATAAATTATCGGGTTACATTTATTATAACTTCAACACTAAAGTTTTAAGTTATTTCTATTCAATTTTACTTTTTATTTGTATTCGATTAAATTATTTCGTTCATACTACTCCTTATTTAGACTATTTCCCGATTTTCAATAATTTTTAGTCTGGTTTTGGTCGGCTTTAGATTTCTCTGTCTATTATTTTTACTGTGTTTTCGATCTTACGACGATCGAAACAGCCTAAAAAGTTAAAGACATCAAAAATAGACAAATTAGTCCAAATATTCTGTAATGAGACTAAAATCAGATCAAATCTTTCGACCCGGAGTCACTTTCAAGTAAAGAACCATAAAGTTTCTAATCTCCCTTATAAACCTTTCTCGTATTTGGTCCTTCGAGCCACCAGTAAATTTGCATTTTTGAACCAAAAATCTATAGAATGCACTTCAACATAAAACTGGATAATCATTAGGCAAAACAGCAATTAAAATAACAATTTAAAAGATGAATCTCACAAAAAATCCGTAAAAAGTGTTCATAAGTGGATGGTCATTTTGTCTGGTCATCCTCTCTGTTCCAGTCTATTAGTTCGCATACACCCTCTTGGCTATATTAACTTAGAAACCTCGTGGTCCCTCCTTGTTATTTGCTTTCTGCCTGAACCACCCTAAATTGAGATTTTCCACGGATGATTAGTCCTTCGTCCCTCAATTACCGTATACCCTCTTATTTTTTCCTCCATCGATTAAAATTTAAACAACCAAACCCACTAAAACTTTATTATGTTTTATAAATTGTTTTAACGATAATATCTACAAAGCTATCAAAATTTATTCCTCAATTATGAGGATAAATAACACGCATACATAAATACAAAAGACTAAATTAACAATAATTAAAATATTTTATAGGCATACGCCAGGCATGTATCCTATTTCACCAGCGAGTGCCGGGTTTAGAAGTCCATATCCCACGAGCTTACCTATTACAAGTTCAAGTTTACCCAGGTATGTCTACACGTTATTGTGTACTAATTAAATAAAAACAAGATTATTATTTAAAATACTTGAATGATATAATTAATTCCGCTATACACTCGTTTGTAGTGATCTTTATCGGTTTTCACCAACGGGCCTCATGCCTCCTCATCCAGGACTGAGTCCGCACGCACATGCTTTAGCGTCTCATGCGTTAGTCTCATCGGCGCCTAAAGCGGATCATTCTACCTTGGATCACAATCACAGGTAATTATTACTAATTTACATTAATTTATTATTAAATTATGTCAATTTATACGTATCGTTATAAAATTTCCCAACTGTCAGTAATTCGCTCATATTAAATATCGTTGCGACTATTGCAGTTCCTACCTATAAAGCTGAAGTTAGCGGCCGTAATAAGTAGCGGCCACGCAAAAAATTGCGTGGCCAGTACTTATTACGGCCGCTAGCTGCAACTTCATGTCCCTACCTAATACGGATGATTAATAAGGCAAAGGGAAAGAATGGCTAAATGACGTTACATTGGGTCCCGTCGAAATGCCTCTTCTTCATCCGTCAATGTCCCTCAACCCTTTCGTAGTGAGGGTAAACCTCGTCACAGGCTAGTAGTTCGCATAGCTCGGCATTGGGAAAAGAGTAGCTTACAAAACAATAAAACCTCATAAATAATATATCTTAATCAGCTTTCAACTGTGTACACAAATAACTTAGTGTAACTACATTCCGTGAAACATAATATCTGATATTTACATAAATTAAATAAATATATAATCATAGCTATCAACACATCACTAATCCATTATTTCCACGGTACGATTGGCTCCCTCGCAAATAAACAAACTCAAGTTAAGAGCAAATAGCAAAACGCACAGTACCGATAACGAAACTCATGTGCGAATTTACCAAGATGACGATTGAAGTTAAATTATTAGCTGACGGAAAAACTCAGTCGATAATAATAAAAAAAATAATATGCAGTATCTACCATCGAAATCCACATATTGTCTCGCAAATGATAAGGAAGATAAAGTAGTTGCAAAAGACTGCTGCAGGGGGTAGCACATCCCAAAGCATCAGAACAACCCCTATTACAAAAGTTATCGAATAGCAGACTTCTCTTTTCTCTCCTCTTCTCGTCTCTTCTGATGATGCACAGCACAGCGTCTGCGCTGTTTCCGTCCCGTATTGATCATTACCCTCTTAACAGATTTATAATTTGTATTAGTACTTAATCCACGTTATTGGTTTGTATTTATTCCCATGGCACTTTAAGACAACGTACTCTCAACGTGTTCATCCGTTGCCACAGTTACTATTGTCTTATTCCTCAGACACTCAGATCTCCCTAAATCTACCTCCGTACTCTACATTATAAATCTACATAGATATAGATATAGATGCATAGATATATATATAATATGACATTTCCGTTGAAAATTACGAGTTTGCTATTATTATGATTGTCGAATCGGAAAGAGGGGTAGTCTCCAAAGCATCAAGGCCTTGTATTACAATGTAGTTGCATCTATCACTCCAAGTAGTAACGTTCGTCTTGTCAGCCATTATCGGGACATTTATTAACAAATCTCCATATACATATAAATAATAAATTTTAATTTTCTATGCATTGAAGTGTTTTAATTTCGTAAAATCGGGCAATGACCCACAGTATCCATAATAGTAACATCTATTATTATTATTATTGTTGTTATTGTTATTATAATTGTAATTGTATTGCAATAAATCAATTGATACAGCGGGAGGGAAAGACTGATGACAATGACGTTAATGTCTCGAAGACAAGTGGTTGTGAGTGAATAATTAACCGTTGAGCATAAGGAAGTGTCTGAATAATTATAGATAAAAAAGGGCAGAGGGTGACGACGGAGGACATTGTCGTAACGTATCAGGGCGACAGTAGCGCCACGGAGCCCGCCAAAAAAATGCTATTTTCACCCCCTATGAGAATTATACATTGGTTATATAGTGTAGGGCACTGCTAGCAAGAGATGTAGTTGTAGAGAGCCATGAATTGCAATGATGGGCCGTGCACCCGCACCACCGTTCACCCCCGTCACCCCCTCAACCCACGGATAATCAATCGTAACACCGCTGGGTTATTCGTGCTACGACGACTCACAAAAGACTTTACTCTACCATTAACATTTTAATCCTCTGAATAACAATAATTACTTATATCGTACTTGTCATTGTCTGCATTAATATATAATTTTATTTTACTTAAATTTATTATTATTATTATTATTATTATTAATTATTAACTTAATAGATAGATCCGCGTAATAATTATTTATGGTGCGATATAAATTTATAATAATTCTATTTATGGCGGTCGGGCCATTTAAATTAATAAGAGAGCTCGGATGAAATATTACGCGGATAGAATGTGATAATTTTTTTTTAATAGTTAAAATTCTAATGAATATATTATTTAGTATTTTTTAAATTTATTCAATTGGATATTATATATATTTATATAAAAAAATATATATATATATATTTTGTAATATTGTGATATTTATTTAAAATAAGTGCTAATATTATTAAGTGTTAATTAATAAAAAAAAATTGCCAAATTTAGTCTGTGATTTATTTAAAAAATCTAAAATCGGTCAATTAGTGTAATTAATATTATTTCAAAGTGATAAACTTTTAAATAAATATATTTATTTAGCTGCGAATAAAACAAATGGCAATGGAGTCGGAGTGTTTAGAGCCATTGAATTTGGTAATTAAAAAAGATAACAATAGCAGTAATAATAGTACTAGTAGTGAGTCGGTATTATTAGAAGCAGATGATCTGTCATTATCTAGTACGACAACAACGGCAACGATAACTGCCTTGAATAAAAAAGACGATATTGTTATTGACGGGGATGATAACAAAGTCCCGGATGATGCCAGAGTATTGCAAACAGACAATATGGCGATTGAGCATTTAACTGGTGATAGTAACAAAAAAATAAGTGATAACAATTTGGCGATGACTGACCACAAACTATTGACGGCCTTGCATATGAGCAATTTGATGCAACTTAACATGGGAAATTTACCGCGTGATTCAACCCCAGAGTCTCAAGTCCAGCCACCCCCGCCTTATGGTACACAGTATTATTTTATGCAATTGCTGGCGATGGTCGAGGCACAACAACTCATGTGTCAACAAATGAACTGGTCCCTACCCCAACATTTTAACAGAAGTCCTATGAGACTGCCCACCCAAACTTATTTTGATAACCCGGGGGTCAATTTGACCGAGCAGTTGTCCAACTCCCAGAGCCCGCTTTTTTCGGTCGCTAATGTCAAACACGACACTGATAATAAACAAATGTCTAATAAACGGTACGAATTGTAGCCTACATCATTTTTTTTTGTCATTAATTTTTTTTTTCTTGTGAACCAGGTCTTCAATGGACCAGAAAAACTCGTCGTCTTTGTCATCAGACATCACAAAAACACAAGACACTGGACAGCAAAATAATCAAGGTAAGAAATTTTGTTTTTGTTTTTTTAATTTTAATTTTTTTGACAGTAATTTATTTTTTTTTTTTTTTTAATAGACAAAAAGAAACCCCACATAAAGAAGCCTTTAAACGCTTTTATGCTGTATATGAAAGAAATGAGAGCGAAAGTGGTGGCAGAGTGTACCTTAAAAGAAAGTGCTGCAATCAACCAAATTTTAGGAAGACGGGTAAGAAATTTTAATTATTAAATACTAATTGTTTTTTTTATTTGGTTATTAATTCAAAAAGAAATTTTAATATTCGCAGTCGACTGATACTGAAATTAGCCATCGTTAATTTTTTGATTTTTTTAAAAGCAAATTACAAAAAAAAAAATATTTTTAAAAAATGCGCCTCTAGTTTTTTTTATTTTCTACAAGTGCATTTTTTTATTTTATTTTTTTTTTTTTTTTGTAAATTATTCTTAAAAAAAAAAAAATCAAAAATTTTTTATTGTCTGCTAATTTCATGATGTCGATTTTCGTATTGTAATTAATTTTTTTTTTTTTGTGATTGAATTAGATTTCTAATGCGAAAAATATTTTTTAATTCAAAATTTTGACTTAAAAAATTTTTAAAAAAATTGCATGTAAAAAAAAAAGCTTTACTCAATTATTAACAAAAAATTTAGCAAAAAAGCAGAAAAAAACATAATTAGTTAGAGAGCATTGTAGGTGGGATCTATGGAATATATAAATAAATATAGATATATGTATATAAATATATGTATATCGTAATAGAGAGATTGATTCGATAATTAACGTGTGGGCGAGCAGGGAGGGCGGGTTGGTCGATTATAATTTATCAGTAAATTAAATAAAAAAAAAAAAATCTAAAATACTAGGCAAGTAATTTAGTACTCGAGTAAGAAGTTTAAGTAAATAAAGATAGTGAGCACGGTGCACGCAAAAAAAAAATTATTGAGACTTTGAATGACCGTTTTGGGGCATATGACACGCAGTGGCATTCGCTAAGCCGGGAGGAGCAGGCGCGGTATTATGAGGCGGCCAGGCAGGAGCGCCATCTCCATCAGCAGCGCTACCCCGGCTGGAGTGCCAGGGATAACTACGGATACGGCAGCAAGAAGAAGAAGAGGAAGAAAGAACGCTCCGCAGATCCCACCGGAGGTACCACTTTCCAGTGCTAGAACAGCAGGCCCTTTTACAATAATAATCATAATTAATAATCATAATAATAATTAACTATTATTATTTATAAATAGTAACCTCATGGATATTGAAACGATCAAAGTCTCTATGCGTTTCTTTTTTGTTTTGTTATTTATTTATTTATTTTAATTTTTTTTTTATATATTTTTTTTATTATATTTTTCTTTATTATACATATATATAGATGTATATATTTATTTATATATGTGTATAAAAGTATTAATTATATTTTTCCTATTCTCTTTGATGAGCGGATTATTAATTTAAATTGGATTGGATTGTCTGTGGGAATTGTGGAATGTGGCAAGCATTTAAAAATAATAATAATAATAATAATGTTAATAGATAATATATTTTTAAAAAAAATTAATTAATAATATATAACCCGCGTATGCAATTATTGTCTCTGGCCAACTCCCTGAAGCGGTATTATAATTTTTTGAGTAAAATGCTGAGGTAAAAATTATTATTTAAACTTACGGGAAATTAATAGTGATAAATTTTTTGATTAATATCGGGCGCGTTTTTTAAATTTTCTTTTGTAAAACGATAATTTTTTTTTTTTAAATTATAGTTAATACGGGTGGGGAACATGGCTGTTCTTCTAGCACTTTAAACGGAAAGTAGGAACCCCAATGTTATTTTCGAATGCTTTTTATAAATTTAATTGAAAATTTATCAATAACTTGAGTAATGGCTCGAGGGTGGCGGAGTAGATAGCAATATTTTTTATTAAAATAAATAATTTATTAAAAGATCATCACATCAATACATCATTCATCAATCTGTTATTGATATATTGAGTAATAAAATAAAAAAAAAAAAAACCGTTTAGATATAACCGTATAAATGCAATTACAAGTGTATTTGGTTCTCTCTCGGTAGTGGCACGCGCTAGGGCGAGAGGAACAGGCCAAGTATTACGAATTGGCGCGACGTGAGAGACAGTTGCACATGCAGCTGTACCCTGACTGGTCTTCCCGCGCAAATACCAACCGAACTAAGAAGAGGAAGCGCAAACAAGACACAAACAGTGATCCTGGAGGTACCCACATGCCTCACTCCACACATTCTTACAAAAATAACCCACCACAATCACCCAAACCCAATTTTTTAATTATTATTATTAAGAATATAATACATATATACATTTTTTTCCACCATACTTATTTTAATATTTATATTAAATTATATATAATATATAAATATACTATTGCTACACTACATATTGTTGCATGTTTTCCCCATTTCGGGGTCTAAAGGTCAACTTATATTGTATCACACATACGTACATACATATATGTATTTTTCTTATTATTATAGTTATTGTTATTATTATTATTATTATTATTATTATTATTATTATTATTATTATTATTATTATTATTATTATTATTATTACTATTATTATTATTATTAAAAAAACGTGCGTAAGTGTGTTAAAAAAAAACACATCTACGCAGGTTATTTATTTTATTTATTAATTTAAAAAATGTATATCAACATATATACATATATTAATTACGTATTATAAAACAACAACAAACTTTGGGGACGCTGGCCATCTTGCATTTTACAGGGAGACCTAATTTTTATCCGCAATCAGACAATCCTAAAGCGTTTTTTAATTTTTTTTCTATTTTTCACGTCTCTTTTTAATCCTATTGAATTTTTTATATTATCCTTTGATCGTTTCAATGTTTAACCCCCTTTTTTTGACTCCCGTTTCATTTATTATTATTATTTTTTGTTTTTATATTTTTTTCGACCTCTAATTATTTTTTTTTTTGAACCCTTACATTAAATTTTATCCTATTAAATTTTCGTTCACTGTTTACCTACGATGCTTTAACCCAATTTATATATCCAAGGCTTACTCTATCGCGAACAAGAGTAGATTACATCTTATTATTAATTTTATAAATAATATATAATATATATATTATTTTTATTTATTTAGTTATATTATTTGATACATTGCATGTGCTTGTATATTGTTTATTTATTTTGAGGTTATCCTTTACAAAAATAATTTCATTAGTTAATTCAAATAACTTATTCTATTGGTTCCTTATATATTCTCTCGCAAATATTCCATGTAACAATTTCCATCACAAGTTGCTGGTCAAGACACTGATCACAAGAATATTTTGATAGATACTACAAGATCTTGCCCAAGATGTATAAAAGACAATCTTGCAGTAGTCTTGTACTATTTTTATTAAATTATCTTGCGGAAGACCACTGGGTATCTAGGTCTTTATATAGCTATCAATCTGCCACAAGACATTAATGCAAGATTCTAAGACAAGATTGTAGCAGGACTTGCACATGGTATTGTACAAAAGAACATTGAAGATGTCTTGCTCAAGATGTGGTAGTAAAGTTACTTATGCGCATCTTGAGCAAGTCTTGCAACAGAAATTATTTGCAGACACTAACGCATGTCTTGCGGCAGATCTACTCAAGAAGTCTCATATTACACTGTCTATATATCTCAGTTCTGTCTCTGTCACTTCACCCCAAGATCCCAAGTCGTATGACAATGGAGGGGGTAAAGTGGCAGAGACAGAAGTGTAATATGAGACTTCTTGAGCAGATCTGTCGCAAGATTTGCGTCAGTATGCAATCTCTGGTGCAAGATTTGCTCAAGCCACTACCAATGCACCTCGAGCAAGATATCTTCAATATTCTTGCGCAATTCTTCAAGTAAGACATAAAACAAAGTTTTTTTTTTCAAGTCTTGCACAAACCTTGCAAGTTAAAACTCTGCGTCAGAGTCTGCAGCAAGACACATAGTTATATAAAGACGCAAACTAGTGTACTGATGACCAGACTTGGGCAAGATTGCCATAAGTAAGATTTTTATATGAAATTGTAGCTAATAAAAAACACTAGCTTATTAATAAACTAAAGGTTAACCTCAAAAAGGGCTTTTACAAAATAGCTTTATTTAAAATAAATAATTAAATAGTTTTTGCAGGAAACAGACAAAAAACTGATAAATTTTTGTAAAAGTCCTCGTAGCTCAGTAGTTTGCATGATTTATAAAAAATTTCTGAAGTAATAAGCTAATGCTTTATTCAGTACGCGTTACACTTAACCCTTTTTTAAATAAGACTTGAAAACTATCATATATTTATATATTATTTAAGTAATACAGAGAACGAAAATTTAATTTTGCTACTTTATCAATTAGTTATAGGCAATAATGTTATTAATATCATACTAATATATATATTTGATAATTATTATAGGTAATAATATGAAAAAATGTCGCGCGAGGTATGGATTAGATCAACAAAGCCAATGGTGCAAACCCTGCAGGTATGTTTATTTATTTATTACACACTTTTACATATATTTTTGAATTATTATGTTAATATTTACATTACAGTGGTTGAGAATACCTTTTAATTATAGGGTTTTTTTTTTAATTTATCGGTTATTAAAATTCCATCTTAACTCCAACGTCATCCACATGTGGAAAAATAATGAAACATAAACTTTGAAATTTTTTTGTACAAAAGTTATTAGAAAGTCATGGCAGAAAATGTGTCTTCCAAAAAATAATAAATTGATACTCATAATTTAAAAAAAAATATATATTTATATATAAATGTGTATATACGTATTAGGGTGATTCATTTTCGAAGATTTTTTTTTTTACACACAGAGCAAAATATATAGAAAAAAAAAGTTCCCTACGAATTTCAGCCCTCAATTCAAATTCTAAGTACTTTCGAAATGTTTTTGAAGTTTTTCTGCACAGAAAAAAAATATTTCTTAGCGCAAAAAATTTCTTAGGATGAGTAGAACTTTTGGCGCCAAAAACCATTTTTTTGTTATACTCGCTCCAAAGGCTCGGCTATGCCTCGGACGTTAAAAATACGCACGTTTCGAACCTTCCCGCCACAAACCTTAAGCTCATATCGAAATATCTTCGCTGTCAAAAAACCGCCACTTCACGGCCTTATGACGTAAATTTCTATTTCATACATTTAAAAAGCATAAGGAATTGGATTTTTTCTTTCAATTTTCTGCTTAGTCGTATTTCGAGTTATTGATCGCGAAATTTCGTAGGTAATTAAATACTTTCCAAAATTTCCTAAAGTAATTTTACTGCGACTCTAACTTTTTTTTCTGTGTTAATTACGAATGTCATTTTTCTAATGATAGGTTGAGTTTTCAGTTGATATTGACTAAACAACAAAATTTACAGTAAAAAAGCAGATAACAATTTTGTAGGAAATTTAATTCTCTACAAAAAAGGTCCTCTTAGTCTAGAGGCTCAAGTTCTTTTTTCGCGAGATATAGGGACTTTATTGATTTCATAAAAAAAAATCAAATTTCCTAGTTTTAGGTGGAAAAACTTCAAGTACATTGACGAAGTCTTTGAATTTAAATTAGGAGCGGGAATTTTATTTTCCCAGCGTAAAAAAAAATTTTTTACCGGAAATGAATCGCTCTAATATATATACTAATGAATATATATAATTTAATAAAACATATCATTAAAATTGCTTGTAAATACCTAAATAGTTAATTACCACAGTAGTTATATATAATATGACATTTATATATTTTATTGATAATTAAATCTCCATATATATATATATAATGTCTATTTAGAACCAGCAATTACGGTAATTGTATTGTTTATTAAAATTAGTTTACGCCCTTTAAGCCCCGCATCTACCAACTGGGTTTTAACGATGTCATTAAGCTCATTAAAGGGGTGAATTATTAATCCTATCAACAAACTAAAAATAATTGATTAGTACTAACACTGACTTTGACAAATAATTTAAATATTTGGGAGACATATTTTCTGATCAGTGTTTAAATCTTCAATACACTGAAAGAACGAAATATTTGTCTCAAATAAACTATTTTTGTGCGACTTTCATATTAATTATCTGTATACGACATATTAGTACATATATTTATCTATAAATATGTCGGATAATGCGAGAAAACTGATTTGTGACAAATAATTGATAACTATCGCAATGAAATAAAACGTTTACAAAATGGCGGCTATTTTAGTCATGTTCAAAATGGCCGCCATTAATTTTGCTTAGACCCAAGTACATTTTCTGCGATTTGAACGATTATTGGGTTAAAAATATATTTTTTTCAGTGTAACAAAATTATCCTTATTAAAATTAGAAAAAAAAGCGTGTGGGTGACGATGATTTGGCTCAGGGGTTTAAGGTGGGAAAAAAATATAAAATAAAATAATATTTTGCGAGCGCCCCTTTAATGGCTGGTGGTTGGTTTTGGCAGCCCAGTGGAGCATGGAGCGGGGATGGGCATCCACGCGAGCATAATCCATCACGGTGTGGGAAATAGCGCGGGGACAGGGGTCGGGGCTGGAGGTGGTGGTAATGTTGGGTCAGCAAGTGCCCCAACAAACACAAACACTGCCTCCAATGCCTCCTCGCCTCAGCAAGAACCCACTTATGTTAATCTCTAGTCAAGCCTATCGCCTCCCTACTACTGCAACACTTCTTCTTAAACAGTGGTCAGTCCCGACTTAAACCAACGGACTTGCTTTCTCTCACTCTAAATGCCATTTTTTTTTAATTCAAAAATAATTTCAAAAATCTTAAATTCAAAATTTCAAAGTAATTCAAACAATCAAACAAACAAATGGCATTAAGTGAGTTGTGGCAACGTTCCGATGCTCGCATTGTTTCTCATTGTTGTGGCTCTTTACAGCTTATTATTGTTATTATTATTATTATTATTGTTGTTATTTATGATTATTATTATTTGTTTATCCTCGTTTAGTTTGAAATTTTATTTTTTTCTTGTCACTCAGTGTCGCCCTCAGCATGGCTAATCTGTTATATGTATATTTAAAAAATTAAATAATTAATATTTATGATAATAATAATAATTAATTTATATTATATTATATAATATATGTATGACAGATTTTATCGGTTTAAAAACAACAGTTTGATAGATTTTATATTATAATTTTTTTGGCATGGCAATTATTACTATTATTATATATTTATATATAAACAAATTACATGTGTATTAAAAATATTTATGTGTATTTAGTGGCTACTTTTTTTATTATTTTTATGCCATTGCGTGTTTTCGACGCGTTTACCGATTGAATTGATTTAAATAATTAAAATAATAAACTAATTATTACTTAAAGTGTTTACTGACCGGATGAAAAAATATTCAGATCTGATAAAATTTTAAAAAATAGTTTATCTGATCGTATTTGGACAAGAATTACTATATATGATCATATCTGTTCAAATATATATATAATTGATATTATAGTATCAAAAATTTTTGCATTTGAGTATCGTGACATATGATCATATTTAGTATCAAATATAATCATATGTAATCATATATGATATCAGATATGTTCACATGTGATCATATGTGATACCAAACATGATCTATATAAGTAGGCTACGCCTGGTTCAAATTTACACACGAACATGTATCTGGTCACATCTGATATCATATATGTTGATATATGATATCAGATATGAACATATATAGTCATATTTGGTTACAAATGAACTTATATTTGGTTATATATGATATCAGATATGATCATATATAATCATACCTTGCCAGGTTCAAATTTATATCTTATCACATCTGATATCATATACGTTCATATATGAGCTCATATTTTTTTTTAATTATACATCAGATATTACCTCATATGTGTCCATATCTGGACAGATTAAAATAAAAGACCATAAATAGTATCAGATATGATTATATATAATCATGTGATCTATATGATATCAGATATGATCATATACACTCATATCTCACCAGATTCAAATTTATATATGATCATGTATCTGATATTATATACGTTCATATATGAACTCATATTTAACTATATATGATATCAGATACGATCATATATGTTCATATTGGACTAGATTAAATTAAAACATGATCATATATGATCATATTTGAGTATTTTTTTCCGGAAATAATAATAATTAATTAATGTAACATATGCTCTGTAATAATATATAAATTAATTTACTAAGAGATGAATAATGAGAGCCAATGGCAGAGCGGTAATGTCTCGACTGTAGTACTGAATTGAAATTGCGGGTTCATAACCTCAACATAAATCCAGTCCAGTCCTTATATTCCTTATTTATAAATTTTTATAAAATCACGTGACTAAATTTTATAAATCATTTATTAATCGGCATTGAAAAAAAAATTCCAATATTGCCTGTAATATTATTTGCTACTTATTTCACGAGATAATTTATTTTTTTAAATGTTTACATGCTTGAAATATATTTTTTAAAAATCTAATTAATTTAATTAAGCATGGCATTGCAGCGAGTGAACACAATTTAAAAAAATAGCAAATAAAATTTTCAAAAAAAAATTTTGCTATTTTTTAAAATACATTTTTTTATATCATCGAGTGCGCATGATATTTTTTATTTTTCTTAGTTATAGTTGTGAGGTAAAATTTATAATTTAAAAAATAATAAATGTTTAAATTTTATTTTGTTTAAAAAAAAAAGATCCCATCCATGAAAAAAATTCTGATAGCAAAAAATATTTTTTTACAGACGTAAGAAGAAATGTATCAGATACATGGGTGAGGGAGGAGACGGCGACGTTGAGGGTGATGGTGACGGTGACGACGATCACTCGGAAGACAATTTGGGGAGCGTCGGGGAAGCTGGAACTCCCGAAGACGACGAATCACTGAGTAGTCCCGGTGGATTGTCGGCATTGTCGAGTCTGGCGAGTCCTTCACTGGTTCTCCCATCGCCTGCGAGTCTCGCGAGTCCATGTCCCTGTCCACTGACGCCTCCAGTGCCTCCGCAGTCTCAGTCGTCGATTTCCATGAATCAAAATCCCGTACAAGCGGTACCGCACCGTAACCCCGTGGGTACAAACCCCCACGACATAAACAATCCGCTAAGCGTTAATCAATTAACTGGTCAGTGTATAAAGAGTGAAGTTAATCAAGGACCTTCGGGTCCTTCCAACCCGGCGATCAGTGTTACGTAGCCCTGGATGGCCCCAAGTGACAAGACTCTCTTACGATTCGGTGTCATCGGGGTTTATATTTTTAAATTTATTATTAAAACAATAATAATTATAAATATTATTATTATTATTATTAATATTAAAGAAAAATTTTTTTATTTATTTAGCCGCAGCGACTCAGTTGATCAGCTCGAGGCAAATAAATCGATATACCAGTTAATTATATAAATATATAATTAATTAATAAATAAATAATAATGATAATTAAAGATAAAGTAATGATAGATGATAAATGATGTAAAAAAAAAAAATACTCAGGACCAAGTGTCTAGCTGTATAATCCACCTCGAGAAGCCTCTCGTGCAATTAATATTTAAAATTACAGTGACTGATTTTATTAAAGACAACTGGAGGTTGATTTTTACAGCTTGTAGTCCTTGTTATGTTGTGATGCCAATGACTGATTGAGGTCATGTTCCTGTGCCAGGTACTATATTCTATTAAATTTATAAATAATTAAATTAAATTTAATATTTAATTACGATAATTATAAATATTATTGTAATTTTTATTTTATTTAATCAGATAGTTAATTTTAATAATAAATTTATTAACATTTATTATTATTAAGTTTATTATTAATTAATAAACAAGGAATACACGTGTCAAAATACATTTTTCTGTATGTAATTTGTTATTTTTTTAAAAGTCTATACAGTGCGATTTTAAATTTACGTTTAAGACAATTATTAATTTTTTTATTTTGTTTTTAAACAACAAGTCGTTTTTTTATGAGTAATGCGTCTTTTTTTAATTACGGTACATTTTAAATTTATTTTTATGAAATGAGATGAAAGGAAAATGACAATTATAATGAGTGTTTTTATACTGAACAATTTGATCTCCAGTTTTTTATGACATAAAAATATTTCGTAAATTTTAAGTGCATTTTTAGTTGAAGATTAAACAGAAATTTTTTATTTCATTTCGGACATTACCCTAGCAGACCTGAATTACGGTATTTATCGTAAATTACCGTATTTCGCGGCAATATACCGCATCACTACGGTAAATTTCCGCTTTTTGCAGTATTTACGGTAATTTACCGGAAATCGCGGTAGTTTAGTTCAATTGCGGCAATTTACCGCAACTTTTGGAATTTTTTCTACCGTAAACACGGTATAATACTTTATTTTACGATAAAATACCGTAATTTTCAGTAATTCACACGGTTACGATGAAATACTACAATTTTACCGCACTTTTGCGATAATGTACCACAATTTAATGTATATTTACGGTAAATTACCGTAGCTTTGTCATAAAACGCCACAATTTACGATAAAATACCGAATTTTACTGTAATTTTTCCGTATACCATAAATTACGATAATGACCGCAAATTACGAAACCGAAAGCTATTATAATTACCGTAAATTGCTGTAAATATCGTAAATTATGATTATTACCGTAAATTACGATCATCCCGTAAATTACTATAATTACCGCAAATTACGTTACCGTAAGTTATAAATATTACCGTAAATTGCTGTAAATACTGTAAATTATTATCATTACCGTAAATTACGATGATTATCGCAATTTACGTTACCGTAAGTTACGATGAATATCGCAATTTACGTTACCGTTAATAACGAATATTACCGTAAAGTGCGATAATTACCGCAATTTACGTTACCTTAAGTTACGAATATTACCGTAAATTGCTGTAAATGCCGTAAATTACTATCATGCCATAAATTACGATAATTACAATAATTACCGCAACTAACGTTACCGTAAGTTACGACTAGTACCGTAAATTGCGATAATTACCGTAAATTAAATTACCGTAATTACTGTAATTTGTATCCGCAAGGGTAATTTTTTTTAACAAAAATAATTATCAATGTCTGTTATATTTTTATTTTTCCGCTCCCTTTTTCGACAAGTTTGTAAGTGTTTAAAAAAAAATTTTAAGTTGTTTGTATGAAATTGTTATTTTTTTTTTTTTTTTTTTTTTTTGTCATGAAAAATAAAATTTGTATTTTAAAAGTGTCAAAATGGTTTTATTCGTTAAATATCGGCGACTGGTTTTCGCAAATTATTTGCTTCGTGCAATCGTTATTAATAATTAATATTTTTTTTTAATAATCTAGAATAAATTATCAATCAAAATTCAAGTAGAGTCAAAATTACCTGTTTCGTTTTCTATCTTTAGTTCAAACAATTTTTCAAGTAATTTTTATATGAAATTTTTAACTAACCTTAAAATTTCAGGTTGTTTCAGAAATTATTTTGATTTTTGGTTACTGTAATTATGATTATTAATTACAACTTTAGTAATTAAGCGTAAATTTTATAAAATGACAATTTTTATATGACAATCGAAAATAATATCTTGTATTTTTAGATTAAAAATGAAGTTTGTTTAAGAAATCAAAGCCATGAAATTTCATAACAAAATGGCGGATACTCAGTAGTTTTAAAAAGCGCTACAGTTATTTTGACTCTAGTTGTATAGTAAGATAACGAAATTATTTTTTATATTCCCTCCATTTCCTCATAATTATTTTTTTTTTGTCAAAAAAATAAATTTTTTAAAAATTCAAACACTAACAGACTATTTTATTTTTATTAAAACTATTATTAGTTTTTTAAAATGAATTGCATAACACTTTGGTGCAATTTACCATTAATAAAACACAACCAAAAAAGGCAATAGAATAAAAAGAAGCATATTGTTTATCACTTTGTTTGAATACATCAATAAATCAGCTAATGTATATAAATAAAATAAAATATGTATAAGGTGCATTTATTGAAGATGGGGAAAGTGCAATGGGGAATTTTATGAAAACAATTGTATACGCTAAAATAATTTTATAAATCAGATGCTAATTATTTCATGACTGAACAAAGCTAAAACGAAAATTGTGTCACTGAAAAAAAAAAAAAAAAAAAAAAATAATGAATACAAAACTAATAAAAACGTGCCATAACATCATGCCAATATTACTGATAATAATTAAACTAAAATAAAATAATGTTTTTATTAAAAATCTGCGTTCTGTCAGACTTTGCATTTATAAGATCGAGGTGTGCATTTTAGATTTACTAACTTCATTAATTGTTAATTAAAATGATATTTTTTAAATATTTATACTTTTATCTTTGTAATAAAAAATAGAGGCCAAAATACTAGATAATAAACAAAATGTATCAATTAAGAATTTTTTTTATAATCTTTATTTTTCATTAAAAAAAAATTCAGTACCCGGGAAAAAATCTTAGATGTGATCGTATATGATCATATTTGAATATTCAGATTTTATCAGATACGTCAAATTATCATATTTGTTTATATATGTCATATCTGGTTATATATGACTATATATAATCATGAATAGTCATATATGGGTGTATATGAACGAATATGATCATATATGCTAATATCTGATCATAGAATTATATATTACTAAATAAGATTTCATAAGATCATATCCAGTCATATATGTATATAGTCATATAGGGTAATATATGAATGTATATGATTATATATGCTCATTTTTGCTTATGTAAAATTATATATGAGCAGATAAAATTATATGCGAACATATCTAATCATATAGTTACATGCAGTCGTATAGGATCATATATGGTTATATATGAACAGATATGGTCATATTTAATTATTTATTATCATATATGATCATATGATACGATTTTTTTAGTTTTTTCAGTTATAAGTGCTCATATACTGACAGATATGATTTTGCTTGATCATATATGACACCATATAATCCTATATGGTCTTATATGCTCATATCTCCTTAAAAATAAATTATAACATTAAATATGATGTATATTTGGTTATAATCGAACATATGTGATCATATCTATTATTTTTTACCGGGATAATTAAAAAAAATGTGAGATCAATTTGATTGAATGCACACTTCCGGTGGGCATCAGTATACATTACAAATTTAATATATAATTAAAATCTAATGTACTGACAGACGTAGCTATAAAAAATAAATATAAAAGGCTATTAAATAAACAAAAAAAATGAATGAATAAAAAATGTACTGACGTATGTATGTATGATGCCCGCTGTAAGTTCTGTGATGCCAGTGACATTAGGCCGGAATTAAATTCCTCATTAAAACAATAAATAAAAAAAAAAATATATATATATTTTATATATATATAAATATATAAATATTATATATATATATATATATATATATATACATATATAAATATAAATATTATAATTTAAAAAATAAATAAATAAAAGTACTGACACAATAATTACCCGCGGTACGGCCGTCACTTTTAAGGATTATAATAATTGAATTGTAAATATAATCGATTAGATAGTTTATTAATTTCTAATTTTATGTAATCGATTATATTGTAATTCTTTAATGGCCTAGTGAATCCATGTTGCGGAGGAAAACAAAATAAAAATAAAAAAATGATATATTGTAAAACACGAGTCGTGTTATAATTTAGTGCCTCTGTGAAACGAGAGACGGATATGGATTATGTTTATCTTTCTCGTTTCGACGAGTGCTTTGTATTATATTGTAAAGTATATGATATGAGATGAGACAGTTATACTGCGTTGTACAGTGTTTTTTAAGTATCTAGTTTATAGTGTGTAATTGAGAAAATAAGAACAAAACTGCTAAAAGAATAATAAAAATAAACAAATAAAATAACAAAAAAAAAACATTGTATTTACAATTAAATAAGTGATCTGTATCAAAAAAACTACAAAATGAACTAAAAAATTCATTCTCATATAGCCTGTAATCCTACTTATGTAGATGCTAAAAAAAGTGATTTGTGTCATAAATCTATAAATAAAATTAGAAATTTGAGATTATTGTCGATTTTTAAAATAATTAATTTCATGTTTTTTTTTGCACTCTCAATTGCGAAGCAATGAGATGTGTTCTGCTAATGCTTACTCGGTCCCAGCTGACTCCATTTTTTTTTTACACTCGAATTTTTGAATAGAAGAACCCTTTTGTTAATCATTATTCAAATCTTTTTGGTTTGATCATAATAAAATTCAAAAACTGGTAATTTGTGAAAAAACTTTACTGCCATTTTTTTTTTATTATTATTATTATCATTATTCCAATTTATAATTTAAAAATACTGATTTAAAATTCGCGGTATAAATTTAAAAATTGAATAAAAAAAAATTATTAATTAAAATAAAAAAAAAAAAAAAAATGAAATCCTCATTAATTATAAAATATTTTTTTTTTATTTTGAAAAAAATTGAATACTTCGTACATTCACAGCATTGATGGTATAAACACACGGTACCTTATAATTACAATTATCAACAAAAATTTTCGCCAGTCTCATTATATTCTCACACTTGGCTACACAAGCGCCTCCACTTGCACTTCTACCTTCCCTATTATCATCATCATCATCACCATCAACATCTACGTCATCAAGATAATAAGACCTTCCAAATTTATCACACTCACTTGGATCAAACATATAGAATTTCCCATAATGCTGCATAACTGCAACCGCAAAATTTATCGTGTGAAGAATACCCGCGCAGTTATTTTTAAAGAAAACTCCAAGTGCTTGTGCCAGGTCATGCACCAGTAAAATTCCTGCTGCCATGTTCCCGTCAATACTCAGACTCACCCTAAAGTCGCCCACAATAAAAGTACTGAGTAATTCCGTAGGCGAAAGATTTATCAAACCCGCGCGTTTTATTCGCGCCGAGTCTCGATGCAAGACATCTCCATATTTGATAATAGCATCGATCAAATCTGATGTCCAGGTGCTGGGAACATGAAGAACAGCCACCACAATAGCAACCGCCGCGATTGCAGTACTCTGATAACCTCTACTAGTTAAATCGAACCCCGGACTGTTCATATGACGATTTCCTTTCAATACGCTCAGGTCTTTGTCAACCTGGACAAATTCCGTGACCGTTTTGACGTCGACTGTCTTCATCTGCTTGGTTCCTAGAGCAGTTTCTGCTTGCGGACAGTCGGCAAATGCTTGGAAACCAACCGGACTCGGAAGAGATTCAACAATAAATGTATTAATTATCACCCGGTAGATTTCGTAGCTTCCGAACTTATCATCCTCGTCAATATTTGATAGAATTGTATCGTAAAGTGGCTCTAAGCATGCGAACCACATAACGCAGGCGACCCCATCAGAGCATTTCAAACCCTGGTCATTTCTTGCCCGTGGGTCGTACAGAAAATAAACCCCGTGATCTTTCCACAGAGATACCATGTAATTATTTACTTTCAAAATTCCCGCGTTGTTCCCCTCAAAGAATGATTCGATCCCTTCTTGGATCAAAGGTGGCGCTGCTGCAGGCGGTGGTTCCCTGACTTTCTTCTTTCCCTTCCCCGTAGGTTTTGGCTTCTTGGGCTTCTTTCCCTTTTCTTCTGGCTCTGGAGGTGCGATTCCGACCAACCCGGACACCGTTACTTCCACGTCGGCTGTCAGAGCATTGACGCCGACGTGAAAAACTCTGATCACGTCAGTAGGTTTTATTTTATCTTTTACTGATTTAGCTTTTGATGATTCGCGATGAAGTTTACTTCCGATCGCTAAGATTTCGTCTAGAGTTTTCTTGGTCCAGGTGAGGGAATTTTTGACGACAGACATCGCGAGCGCTACCACACAATTGGAAGCGGTCTGACGATTTCTGATTGACGGAGGAAAGATATCTGATGATTGATGGATTCCTGCTCGTAGAATTGCGCGCGCTGGAAGTAGTTGACGGTAGGCATTCAAAGCCGGCAAATTTGAAGGACGAACTGCTGGGCTGGGATCATACTTCCAAGGGGGTAATTTGTTCCAATCAATCACATCTATTGCATGGATTTCATAGTCTTCTTCTTCGTCAACAAAATTACTCAAGTAATTCGCTAAATGATCGGTAGTCGCAAAACGCATGGCTCGAATTTTATCAACCGTAGAATCAGCTTTAAATTTAGGAACATCAGGCAAGAGAATAAAATACTCTTTTGACTTCCAAATCCCGATGTGAACGTCTCCGATTGTCAAAGCTCCGGAAATAAACTCTTGAAAGAAACTATCTAAGCCTTTTTTCAGAGTGTTCATTGAAGTTAACTTAGAATCCACTTTTCCTGATTCGACGCAATCGCGAACAGTCAAATCTAACCGTCGGTTGGATAAAAAGAACTCAGGAATTATTTGATTAACCCTCGGGTTTAAAACGTTTCCTAGACGTTCAACAGATTTGCTGTGAAGTTTGTCAGCAGTGACGACAACTTCGTCGACGATTTCTTTCGTCCACCAACGAGCCTCGTAGACTTTGGAAAAGATGACTGCCATTATCGCTAACGCGGCTGTTTGATTCCCATGATTTTCAGGTGGGAACTTCTCATCACTCACAGAAGTGTTCCCCAGGAGCTGCCAAACTCCTTCAGAAATCTTTGGAAAATTATGCCACAGAGTTTCATCTGATGTCGTTGGTTTCGGACGCTCGTTTTCGGCGACTCTTGTTTCGTACTCGCTCTCTAAACTCACTGAGTCTAGAACAATGCTCGCGGTGTTATCAAATGTTTGCTGAAGATTTGAAACTAGGGCTGCTAAATTCGTGAACCAAAATACTGTAGCGTTTTCTTTGGCTTCTGGATTAGAACTAGGGTTGAAAGTAAAGAAAATGTCTCCCTCTTTCCAAATGGGCAGCATAATATTGTCTTGGCGTAGAATTCCCGCAGGATTTTTTGTTAAAAATTCTTGAAGCATCGTAGCTAAGTTGTCTGAAGTTCCGGTAGCGTTTTCTTCCACTTCAACACTGATCCTGTTGACGCCAATATCAAAGTCATCAACTTCCCGAGGCAGTAAATAAGTTCTGGCTTCTTCCTCTTCTGGCAAATTTTCGACGTTGCTTTCCGCAATTTTCGAGCCTAGTTTCACTATATCATCGACGACTTCTCGTGTCCACAAGAAAGGGCTGTACAATTTAGTCATAGCGAGAGTAACGAGAGCAACGGCAGCTTGGGATTTATCATCTTTATCAACATTTCCGTACAAACAAGCGCTGTCTTCATTAATTTCAGCGAAAGCGCCCAATTCTGGTTTAACAGGCTTCGACTTATCTTCTTCTATTTCTTCAGCAGTCATGGGATCGCTGATATCCACAACCTCGAATACGTGAATGAAAAATTCATCAGACTCAGCTTCCCCAGCATTTGACTCAATCACTCGTGCGAGCTCTTCTGGATCGACGGCCCGAATGACACAAGCAGCTTCTTCGTCTTCAGAATTTTTCTCTCCTCGCGGCCCACGAGGATTCGGATCAAAACAGTAATAAGTCGTTTCTTTAGCAGCATCTTTGCCTTTTACTTTAGGAACCTGATCATCGTACTTCCATATTCCCACCACCTGGTCCTGGAATTCAACTATACCATACTGATGGTCGGTAAAAAAATTTTTTATGCCCTCAGCTAAAGCAGGAAATCCATCAGCTGAATTACCGACTACCGAAGCTTCGTCAACGCGGATCTTAACCCTCTGATTATTGATATAAACGTTACGTTTCAAATTTCTGAGAGTCAATTGTTCGTCTACGTCATCGTCAGGAATGCACCACTTGAAATAACCGTCTCCGTCTCGTATAATTTGATCAACGGCCATCTTGGTCCAATCCTGAGGCGCCATTTTGTGAGCGTTAATCAACGCGACTACCGGTATCGCGATTCCTTGCATACCGGCATTTTCAAAGTCCTCGTCTTCATTCGAAATCGTTCCTTGTAGAACCCAAGTCCTGCCAGCTTCTCCTGGTTCAAACTCCCGCCATTTTCTAGTACCGGGTACGTCATCTGCTAAACTAACATTTCTGACAATAAACCTGTCATTTTTATTAGTCTCCACGTTTCTTAAATAATTATCTGCCAATAAATCAATTGTGGGAAACCGTATGACGCAACATTTACCATTGACTTTTTTTTTAACTTCCAAATCTTTCTTCTGCTTGCGACTTTTGGGTTCCTCGCGTACTCGCCCGCCATTTGCATCACACTGTCGTGGATCAAATAGATAATAGCAGCCATCTTGCGACCAAATGGCCGTGGCCATAGACGAACACTCGATAACCCCTTCTGTGTTTATCAGAAAAAATTCAACGAGCGCTTGCTTCAAATTTAGTACTTCCGGTACCTTGGAGGCTAGAGTACCAGTTACAGTCATCAGATCTACATCGACAAATAAATTTCTTCCATCTACTTGTATTTTCCGATCATTGAAATCGATGGCGCGCTTAACAGAATTGGTATTCTTGACCTCTAAGTACAGAGCGTCACCTAGTGACAAAATTTCATCGAGTTTAGGGCGCAGCCATGTTCTTACCGGGTGAATTTTCTTTATTGCCAATGCAGCGATACAGTTGGCGACATTTTGTGCTCCCTTTCCTTTGTATACTTCGCTCATTTCATGGGTCCATCCATGAAGAATAGCCCGACCTTGAGACAATTCATGGAATGTCGAGGGAATATTGACCTCCATGTCATAATAATCATAACCAGTATCGAAATTATTTTGATCGATCAATGGATCACGTGCAAAATCCATGTCAATATTATAATTAGATATTGTGATTGATAATGGCTCTGTATTGACAACAGGCTGATTTTTTTTTAATTTTAAATTACGTGTCGTCATCGTGTTATTTTTCCCGTCAGCTCTATCATTGCGCGTGTAGACATTTTTATTGGCAGTTAATTTACTTTTATTGTCGGGCAATGAACGATTTATTAAATTAATTCGTACGATTATTACTTTGTCAATACAATAAGAGGAGTCGTATGGCTGATTTATATTCATTAAAAATAATTCAACGAGGTCATTTATATCTTTGAAGAGCATAAGGCAAGCAGAGTCGTTTGGAGAAGTGGCTCGACGGACCAAGTCCTTGCAAGACGCCGGGTTAAAGTACCAACACTTCAATCCTCCATCTTGCGCTAAAGTATGCCGCCAGATGGCGACAGAAATGCCTTGAGTTGTCAATATTCCCGCTTCGTGATCTTTCAAAAATTTGTTTACCCCTTCTACCAGCACCGGGCAGCCCACGGACTCAGTAAATAAATTACCGCACACTTTATTCGGCTCACAGTAAATGCAAACCTTATAATCGTTTATAAAAAATTCTGGATACACTAATTTTGTCGTCATATATGTACCAGATTTTATGCGATTACGGGATTGGCTCAAGCGAAATAATTTGTCTCCGTGTTCCAGGACCTGGTTAACAAGATCTTCAGTCCAGTCTTTTGGTTTGAATAGTCGACTGAAAACAATTGCGACAACACAGCACGCAGTTGCTTGCAGTCCACGACTTGCGAATTTAAAATGTTTATCAAATATCGAATAATTACCGCGTAAAATTGCCATACTTGGTGAAATTACTTGAAAATTGTACCACTTTTTCGGTGATTTTTTTTTATACACCGGGTAATTATCTTCTATTTTATTAGATTCCATTTCACTTAAAAATTTTTTTTGTCGAAATTACTAGGTTAGTTGTGTATTAAATTAACAAAAGAGTTACGCGCGAATAATTGATAATTCAAACCTGTCCACTGATGTTCGAAAAAATACAAGACTTAATTTCAGGTTATCAATCTTTAGGTGAATCAAACTTGTCCCAGAGAGAGAATGAACTTCGAAGACTGCTCCCATTACCGAACATGTCTACTGCGCATGCGCCTACCGTTACTCCTTAATAATGTACAACATATATATACTTATTTTTTTTATTTTTTATTATAGCTTTGTAGATAAACCATAAAATAATATTTACATAAATAACAAGATTTCATTATAATTATTCAGAGATTAGTCATGAAAAAAAAGTTATATATTTATATGAAACAATTTTTCTTGTTATATAAATAATAATATAATTCTATAATAAAGTATTTAAATTTTAACTAAGCTCATTTTACTGCTTTCAATATATTTACAATAATTAATAAGTAATAATAATTATAATAATAATAATAATAATAACTTTGTATCTACTAGAATATTCTAGTCTAACCAGATCATTATAACAAGTTTACCAAAAAATATCTACACGTAAAAATATAATTCGTATATTTTTATCCACATATATATGCTTATAGTTATAATATATATTTATATATTAATAACACACAAATAAGTGTGCGTATTTATATATATAAACAATGTTATACTGTTTGATCATCATTGTTTAGATAATTTGTAAACATCAACGAAGCTCATTGAAAAAAGCTTCAACATTTTAAATTTAAAAGTGTGTGCATTTCTAATTAAAGCTTAATGAGTTTTTATTAATTAACGCACACTTTACTTGGTTTATTAAAACGATGACAAATATATAATAATAGTGATAGTGTATAATTAGAATTTCATTTTAGTTTCTTTAAATTATTAAGGGCATTCTCAGATACTACCCCCTCTCCTCCCTCCATTTTTCAAAAATATGCAATGACTCAAATTTTATAACCGTATCAAATCATTATACTGGTTATCTGATGTTTAATAATCTTTTGAATTTTTTTAAAAAGATGTTATAAAAAAAAATTTTTGAAAAAATTGCACTTATAGTTTTTTTAATTTTCTACATATGCATTTTTCATTTCATGCCTAAATTTATTTTCAATCAATTGATAAAATTTTGATACGTTTATGGCATTCGAGCCATTAAAAATTTTCAAAAACTGCGGAGTACTGTCTGAAAATAGCCTTAACTTTAAATTTTAATAACGCGACATAAATTTTTAAATCAACGTACACAACAGTCTCATTGATACAATAACTTCCACAATTAGAAACTTTATTAAGATGTACAGAAAAAAATTATTTTTTTTACAAGCATGATTTATTATTATTTAATATTTCATATTTACTATACTTTTGGCTATATTGTGGATTGTACTGCTGTTATGAAAAATATATATACTAATTTATTATATATTTAAATTTAATACAGCAAAAATTATTATTTATTTATATATAAGTATATGTATTTATAAATTTAGTTTCTTGTGCTAATTACGGCAGAATTTTTAATTCTTTGAAGATTATTTAACAGTCTGCATTCAATTATATTTATATATATTTATATCATACAATATAATGGTGCCAAAATATATTTTTTTAGTTTAACCTCAAAAATTTAATTTTATCAAAAAAATTTCCGGTGAAATTTTTATTCTAGAGGGCGTTCATTGATTTCTTTGTTCTGTTAACAGATAAACCAATAACTTTTTTTAAATAGATTTGTAAATAATTATATCGTTTATCAAAACTATTGAATTTATTGACAGTTTTATTTTATTTATTAGTTGGCTATTGGCCCTAATGGTCCACATGCCTAAATTTTCTTAAATAAGATTCTATTAGTCTTCAGTTAAATTATTAAGACACTGCAAAATTTTCTGATTAAAAACTCCGATTAAATTTAAATCCGATTGGAAAATTTCAATCGCATTCAATAGGAAAATAATTGGAAAAAAAATATTGTTCGCTGATAGAATCTAATTGAAAATTTTCTATCGGATTTAATTAGAAAATAATCGAAAAATAAATTTATTATTTTCCGAATAGATCTGATTCAAATTTTCCAATTGGAATTAATCAGAAAACAATAAATACTATTTCCAATTAATTCCGATTGAAATTCAATCGAATACTTGGAACGCTTCGGAGAAATTCTAATTAAATTTTTGTTCCCGACTGAATCTGATTCGGTTTTAATCGGAGTTTGTTATCAGGCTAAACAATGCGATACAATAAAACATTAAACTGATTGTTTTAATTTTAATTATAAATATCACTTGCAAAATATCGAGTTCTTTAATTAAATAATTTTTTTTTTTTAGTCAAAACTCATATTTTTTATTAATACATTTTCCCATAATTTGAGGTTAGAATTATTATGAAACAATAATTACTAATTTGAAAAATCTTACTGTTTCCTATTTTTCACATATAATTTAGACATAATTTGAACGTTTTGTAGTCAAGAATTTCTTCCAATTACATATTTAAAAAATATATATTAACGTTAATGAACTTTTTATAAATGGTGGCGATCTATGATTTAAATACCAACTTATATTTTGAGGCAAGTGTTATTTAATGAAAATCCCACTCATAAAAATATATACTTTGACACCATATATTTGCTATTTTTTTTTTATAAATTAAATTTAACAATAATTAATAAGCATCAGCTTTTAAATTATAAAAAGTAGACAGTAAGGAAGATTAGAATTTCATTTATTTATTTTTTTATAAATATTTAAAACTTATTAATTAATGCCTCATATATTTGTCATGTTTCGCATCAATTTAATAAACAACTTAATTATTTCTCGGGAACTCTAACTATTTCTAATTTTATTAATCCGAATCTAATAAGTGCTTACTTTCACTTTGTAAAAAAAAAAAAAACTGAATTCTAGTTTGAGCTCTCGGAAAAAATACTCATATATAATCATATAAATATATCATCATATTTAAATATTTTTCCAGAATTTCAATATCTATTTACTATTTTAATTATTTGGTCCCACAAAAAATTCCACGATCTAAATAAAGATTTCTAATTAGGACAGGTTCAGTTCTTTTTTTTAAAACCCCGATCACTAATTAGAGTAAAAGTACCATTTGGTTCCACTACTTAATTTTTTAGACATTTACCAATGAAGCTGAAGCTAGCGGCCGTAATAAGTAGCGACCAGAATTTTTTTCCGTGGCCGCTACTTATTACGGCCGCTAGCTCTAGCTTCATATATTTACTATTTTATATAAATTAATAACAAAAGTACACAGAAAAAAATAAATTACTTGCCGTATTAATTTTTTTTATTATAAATTGAGCCAAGAAAAAACTTCGTGTATTTTTTTCAAGTCTATGTCTAAAAACAAATTTTATTCTAATCCGTTGATTAAAGTTTCTCTGAACGCATTAAAAAAATTAATTGTCACTGCGCACACAAGTAAATTTTTTAAATTTTTGAGTGGCCAAAAAACGGTACCTCTACCCTGTTATTTAACATTTTAAAAATAATATACTTGAGTTTGAATTTGAACATGACCGAGGAATATTCGTGAGGTTCTATAGGAATGTGGAAAAATTTTACTTAATAAAGCAGACTTATATTCCATCAATAAAAATTGTACGTGTATGTGATAAATTTAATGTAAAATTTAAAAAAAAAAGTTTGTATGTATAAACAGAAAAAAAAAAATTATCAGACAATTCAAGTGATAGTAGAGTTCCTGGAAAGTTTCCACATGACGATAAACGTTTTTTTTTTGTAATATGCTTTCGAATTATTATCATTATTTATTCATTTATGTTTTATTCTTCATTTATTTTTTTTCTTTCACTAATTCGCATACTCGTTAGTTACAAAACCACATGGTCACTCATTCGAGCTTCGTTCGATATTACTTTACTTAAAACAAAAAACTTTCTATACCGACACTTACTTACTAACTTAATAAGAAACAAAAAAGAAGTAATTGATAATTATATACATTAAAAAAATATTACCCCATATTTAAATGTAAGTTAGCATCGTAATTTAAAAAAATTAACGAGTATTAACTATCACGGTTGGGATGCTTGGCAAGAAATCTTCGAGGCCATGGCAATGGCCAGTCATATTGTCTTGGTACAGTTGCACCAACATTTTTTTCAAAGTATCTAAACAATGGGAACCACCATAATCGTGCCAAAAAATTATTTGGTCCATATTGCTGCAATTCAAATATTTTTTATTAATTCATATACTTAAATATATATTAATTCATATTTTTATTAATAATTAAAACGACCGGTAGCTTAAAAAACTAGTATTGTTCTGAAACAATCTAACCCTAACCTCAAAATTTACTCAAACAATGGTAATATTATTAATTGTATATTTAATATTATGTAATATTATATAATATATTGTATAATATTATTAATTGTATATTTATCATAATTAAATGAAGGTTTAGTAAAAATTAATGATTTCATTCATAACCGGACTTGAAAACATCTTATTGGTTTAGTCGTAACAATTTTCTAACCAAAGTCTAGAGTTGAAAAAATTTGTTTCAAATTCAAATACTAGCCAGGCTTAGATTTGACATAGCTCGTAGTGGGGGTAAATATTGAGGAGAAGTTCCGAGTTAATGAAATTCGTTATACAATAATTATAAATTAATTATAATTATAAATAAATAAAAAATGATGTTATTAATACCTTCAATTGCGCGTTATTTGCTAATGTGTGATAAATATACCACAATCGTGTTGTAACCCAATATGCAATAATAACGTCAACGGTGTAATGACAGTGTGCTATTAACACCATAATAACACCAAGAAATGCTGTTATTCCAGCGATCCAGTGTATTGGTTGACATCTTTTTGGTGAGTCTATAAATAGAAATATAGATAAATATAATTGTATAGATATGTATAGTTATTTTATCAAAAGATAACACTTACATTCTTTGATAATCAGGTAAGAAAGTACAAGAACAACAGTATGACCGCTAAAAATAAAATCACCGCAGTAAGTATGCTTGCCGTTTATCGACAATCCAAAACCTGATATCAGTTGGAGTACACGTTTAGTTATAATAAGCGGTGTTGTATGATTTAATTTAGGACTACAGTAATATGTTTTACTAGACATTGGCAGGACTGTCACATAAAATGTTATACTTCTCATCATATACAATAGACCCATTAATATAAATATTCGTCTCACAACTATAAACCTAGAAAATATTATTATTATTATTATTATTATTATTATTATTATTATATTTATTTACAATATTCAAAAACTGGCAACATTTTAATATTAATAATAAAGTAATCTTTGAATTTGAATTCATAAATTATTAAGTTTTACGAAACTATTTTTTACTAGATTTCATAGAAATTCAACTTTTGCATTTGTTTTTGTGACGTAACTTGGATAAAAGTTTTCCATAATATTTTAATATTATCCGACTCTACCATCTCTATACTTCTATACTTCACCGTTTATCTTACGGCTTTAAAGAATTTATCTATATTTTGAAACTTCACCATCTCTGTACTTCTATACTTCACCGTCTCTATACTTTGATAGTTTACCGTCTTTATACTTCTATACTTCACCGTGCCTATACTTCTATACTTCACCGACTTTATACTTACATAGTTTACCGTCTTTATTCGCTATGAGTGTGACTGCAGCGCCAGACAAAATATGAACTACGGGAGGCTGTCAGAGTATGTTTTTATACGTATGTCAATAGCAAGAAACATAAAAATAAATAAATATTATAAATAATAGTAAAAAAAAAAGTTGTAAAAAATATGTGACAGTTTTATAGTAATTGCAGTTTTGTTTTTTAGCTAAACGAATCAACAATAAGTAAGTATAATGATAAAAAATAAAAAAGAATGCAGTAAGCATTTAGGTTAAGTTGTTTGAAATTCATATCAAAGTCAAAATATGATATTGAGGAAAAAATCAAAATGAAAAATAAATAATTAAATGATAACAAAATAAATACTTTCACGTGTGCTTGCTTACAATTTCAGTAATCATAGCCTCCCGTAACTCCGAAAGTAACCACTGCAAACGCTTCAGTCAATTTGATTTCCCCTACCATGGCTTCACTCAGAGCGAATACTTTTATACTTCACCGTGTCTATACTTCATCGTCTCTATACTTCTATAGTTTACCGTATTTATACTTATATACTTCACCGATTTTATACTTCTATAGTTTACCGTCTTTATACTTCTATACTTTACCGTATCTATACTTGTATCCTTCACCGTTTCTATACTTCTATACTTCATTGTCCATCTTACGGCTTTAAATAAATTAATATTTTCTAATAGTACACTACATTCTAAAACTTATTATTATTATTATTATTATTATTATTATTATTATTATTATTATTATTATTATTATTATTATTATTATTATTATTATTATTGTTGTTATTGTTGTTGTTAAAGTAAAATTTCAAATTAAATTAACTGAAATCGATAATTCTAAAATAGGCCAAACAAATATTTACATTATGCTTATGCTTATAACTTTTCTATGTTATCCATCATTCTAAGTAAACAAAAAAAAATCTACAAATACCCAACTAGGTCATACAGTAATTTAACCTTAATCTTTATACAAGTCGATAAATTTAAATATTATTGTCAATTAGATAAAAAAAACTCTGTCAATATTGATATCAATTACTTTCAAATTTACAATCAGAACTATAAATTAAAATTAAGAACCGAATAATTACTAGACCAAGTATTTATGCCGACAAAGTTATCAAAACTCGAGGAATTTATACAACAAAGTTTCAAAAGTAAACCAGTAAATAGAAATCAATAAACAATCAGCGCAACTTTTTGTTCAATACAATATTTGCCCGCGAAATTCAAACAAAAAATTTTCTAACCTCTTTACTGTTAATTACTCAAACAAAGAATTTAACCTAACAATTTTTTTGTTTTGTTCGAATGTAGCAGACCCGAGACATTTTCTAAATTTTAAATAAATAAATAAATAAAAATAATAAAATTTAAAAAAATGCACGTACGATTTTTCTCAGATCTAATTAGGCATTTTAAAATTTTTATTCTATTAATTTATTCAAAAATTTAAAAAATTCCCACTCACTAGTTACATTCACACTCATGTTTTCATAAATAATAAACGTATAAAATATATAAAAAATAGTTACCTATGCTTATGAAATATTACTAATAACGCAGCAGAATTAGATATAATAATAATTAAAATTTCCGAGACATCAAGTGCCCAATTTTGTGCTTCAATATTATCTAGTACAATATCTGGTAATGGATCAACACTACGATCCGGTACACGTTCATGTAACATTGCAAGTGATGTTGTTGTTAGTATAAAATTAAAAACCATAAATAAAAATGCTGAAAAAATAAAAACAATGATAAATATAAGTAATTAATTATTTATTTATTTATTTAGCAATAAATAAATTACCAAATACAGTTTTCCATTTTTCTTTTGGAAAACGCGGCTCTTCTCTCAGAGGCGGTGGTATATCAATTTTGACAATACCACTACCATTTTGAATACCACTGGTATGACGTGTATGACTTATATTATCTATTTTGTCATTATCATCTTCATAGTAGTCAGCACTAGAACCAACGGCACCCCAACGGTCTTTACTTTTAGCTGGTGCTCCTGGTAGAAGCGGTTGTCGCTGATAAACGTCACTCGACTGTGCCATTCCACTGGTACTTCCATCAACTGCAACTTCAATGTCCCTATCGTGATTCTGCTCACTGTTACTACTTAATGGTCGATCAAAACTACCGTAATCACTGTGTAGACTCGTTGCTTTATGGTCCAATACCATCCTGTAACAAAAAAGAACAAATTATCATTATTATTTTTTTTATTACGTCATACAGTTAATTAATTTGTAATTATTCGTAAATTATATACATTTTCAAAGCTTTAATTGAGGAAACCGCTGACTGAAAAGCGATAAATATGTTAAAATTTTTTAAATTATTCTCTAGATTATTTTATTATTTAAAAAAATATGTTATTGCTCATAAATCTTGAAAGCCTCTAGTATTTTTACTTAAAAATAATAAAGATAATTACGTTTTTCTTCGACTAAAAAGAAATTTCTACGGAAAACAAAATGGCCGTTAAAATTAAAAATGGCGGATAATTTTAAAAATATGGCGGGAAATGTTTTAACCTTGAAAATGGAATTCAAAATAACTTTTTTGCGCAATAGAATTATTTTGATCGCAAGCGGAAGTCTATAGTTATTTCTAGAGGAAAAGCGAACCGGAAGTTAAATTCAATTATCGATTCAATCAATTTAAAATTAGCGCTAAATTTAAACTAATTATCGTACGATAATAAATAGATATATAATAAAATACGCGGGAAAATATTTACTTTGAATATTCAAATAAATATTTAGACGTTTTATGCTTGCGGTTAATTTTCACAGTCTAAAGTTAGCGGTTTCCTTGATTTAAAATAATTATTTACCAAGTATGTGGACATGCACATTGTTGTGGACAACACATGGTCTTTATTTCTATACACTCATTATTTTTATTATTTTTATTATATCTTATTTTGCAGGCGAATTTATGAACAGGAGTTAAATATACTTTTGTCCTCATGGTTATTTCGTAACTAACTTTTACAAAACTAATTTACGTATTATATAGAATGTTAGTATTATAATTATTTTTTTCTTTAAACCTGTTTTTATCAATTTTAAACTTTAAATTATACGAATGTTATCAGCTTGGGCACTGCGTATAGCAAATGTGAGTCAACTTTTATTCGAAAGATAGGAAACCGCACTTAATAGTAAAAAATTATTTTTAAAAATGTTTTCGCTGTTTTATATTTTTTCCTTAATAAAATTTTACGCGAACGCAATATTTTTGTTGGGTAAAGGTAAAAAATTATGTAATAATTATAACGGCGTAACGACTAAGACAGTCATGGATGTTGTAATGTCTATTTAAAAGTAGAAAAATTAAATAATGCTGGTAATTCACGTCTGGTTAAACGAATAATATTTTATTTTACGAATGACAATTGATACTCATTACTCATAAATAATATACACACATATGTAGATACGTATTAGTGTAAACTGTCATTTATGAGATAATATATATAGAGAATTAAAAAAAAATATTTATAACTTATTTTTACAGATGGTTAATACAAATACTTATACTCTAGGACAAATTATTAATAGTCAAGGATTTATTGAAATAATAATTACTTTATTATTAGTTATTTTTGATGACATTTTGAATATTTCAATGTCAGTGTTATAATTTAACCATATATTCAACAGCGACAGAGAATTTACTATTTTTAAATAAATTTAAATATAAGCGTTAATTTTTTATCCGCCTTACAGCAGTACTTCCTTATCGTCTTCAAATATTTTGAAAGTATTTCTAATTTGAGTGCCCATCTTACGGCGAGTCACAATTTTATGCCATTTTACATATTGATGTCTTCCATCTTACAACAAAAAATATTTTAAGAGCATTATTAAATAGTAATTAAATTTTTACTAGCCATCTTATGGCATTTAATTGTTCAAAAATACATTTTCAATCTTTATAATCCATCTAACAGCAAATAATTTATCAAAATACATTAAAAATTTCCCCGATTCTTGAAAATTTTATAATCCATCTTACAGCAACGGAATAATCGAATCTCAACTCAAGTATCCATCTTGCGACAGATTATATTTACATCAATGTATGTACCTTTATTTTCCATCTTACAGCAATAATATTTTAGAAGACTTGTTAAACACACTTTACACATTTACCACCCATCTTACGGCACTAAACTAGTCGGTAAGGCAGTCAAAATCCATCTTACGACAATAAAATAGTCGATACGGTGATCAGAATCCATCTTACGACAAAAATATTTTTTTCTATTCGGCTAACAGAATTTTGTTGTACTTCTCAAACTTTAATCGTCCATATTACGACATCAAAAAAATTCAAATTATCGCGCTTAAAAATAAGTAAAAAAAAAAATTCCCTCGTCTTAATAATTCAAAAGAAAACCTGACTCATAACTACTTGAAGCGTCAAGTGTCTGAATTAAATAAAACAGTAATTTTAATATATTCCCGGGTGTGTCTTTGCATCGTAATAATTATTATCATTATCATTTAAATAACTCAAATTACAGTGCTATCAATAAAAAATAACAAATATAAATTTCAACCTAGATTATGATAGCAAAAAACCGTGAAATCGATCTACTTACGGATCAGCCACCAAGATTGCCTGTTCACGTTGCATGTTTACATATATATATATGTACGTATATATAAATAAATAAAACAGATACTGTCACAAAACTATCCACCCATTTGTTCACATGTATCACAGCATTTACATATATAATTGCAACAATATATAAATACAGTAGTCATTACTCATAGTACTTTAATTTAAACGTTTTAAAAATAACGCCCATCACACGAAACAAACTCAACCGTTTATCTTAAGAAAAAATAATTTTACGTAAAACTTGTAGTCATAATAACAATAAATTTGAATTTACAAAGAATGTCAAGATCAAGTGAAAGGACAAAACAAGGTCTTTATCACTGAATAACAAATATATACACGATCATGATCCACAATCTACACGTTAAACTCCAATCGTATTTTTATCCATTGAATTTTTTACTCCGCAAAATATTCTAGTCTCAACTGCAAGATAAAGACTCCAGCCCGTACAAGACTTAACTGAAGACTAGTATAGTAGTCGCCGATGTCGACGTCGATGATGCGAAATGCGATGGATAAGGCAACTTTATAAGTCATTAAGTACAACAACTGTACAGTTAAGGCTTATAAAAAGTTTTTAATACTCTCGGTATAGAAAATAGATCAGAGTATCAGTACTCTGAGTATGAGGATTAACCGCGGTCACTACGCTTCGTAATATTTCAAACAACTAAACCGAGAAATACTCAACAACTAAACGTACTCATGGCTCCTTATGAGTACACATTTATTTTTATGTACGTACTGCCTTATCATTCAATACAATCAAGCTTCTCATGCTTAAGGTCTTACGACATCAAAACTTACATATATGTATATATATTACAAATACAAATATCTATAGAAAATCTATAAACGTAAACGGTCAGAGCTAATTTTGATTGCGTTATCGTTTATTTAAGCTATCGTACAATCATCGAATTACCCCCACTTTTTATTTACGTGTTGGGTCTATATATAAATATATATTGAATGGTTTATAAATACAACAACTATTACTACTTATTTAATCGTGTTTTGGTATTAATTTTTACACTCGGTGATTTAATTATGTTAAGGCCGTACAGTTTCATTTAAAAGTGAATGCTCGGTATTAATTGACAGCTGATATATATATAATTTAATTTAAAATTCCCGCGGTTTAGAATTTCATTTAATTTTGTTTAGTTGATTTTATTTATTAAGAAAAATACAGGCGATAATTTATAGTTTTTATTTTTTTTGTTTACTGGAGTGAAAAAAATAAAAACTTAATTAGCTTCGATGTAACAGTAAAAAGAATGATAATTAGATTTTAATTCCTGTCATTAAAAATGTTTTTAATTTTACTTGATATTTTACTAGTTTAATTAAATTTTGATTAAATTTTTTTTTTATTAATTATAACTGCGTTAATACGCGAGTATAATTAGTAAATTAATGTATAATTAAATGTACTTTGATTTGAATTACTCTTCCGGCAGCTGGATTTAATTTTTCAAATTTTTGTTATCGTGGTTTAATGCGGCAATCTTATCTGTCCTAAATCTTATTGATTTTGATAATTGTAATCATGGAATAACTGAAAAAACGGATGTAGAGGCCGTTATTTTCTCGTGACTTTGTTTGTTAAATTTCTCAAGGTAAAAAATAATTAAATTTTGAATTTACTAACGATATCCGTAATAAATGTTTAAAAAACTGTATTTAATCTGAAAATATTTTAAATTTTTATGTTAAAAATTGTAGAGTTTAAGAACAAAAACAAACAAACGAATGATCTTCTCGCGCGCATTTTTTAAATTTAAATTAATTGAAGGCTCTATCAAAATATCCATATGGTATTACATAGAAATTCATGGAAATCTATATAGGAGAGTATGGATTTATATAAGAACCCATGGGTATTTGGATTTATATAAGAATCCATGGGTATTTAGATTTCTATATGGGAAATTCTATAGGAAATTGTGGACACCTGAATTCCCATGGAAAATCTTCGTAAAAATCCCCATAAAAATACATACTAAATTCCCATATGGATTAGACATGATGTGGTTTTTTATAAAACCCATATAAAAATCTATATCAAAACCTATACTGGGTTTCTATAGGAAACCATAAGAATCTAAACTGAATTTCCATATGGATTTTTTTAAAAGGGCGGCAATTAATCCAATGATACAAAATTTAATCAGTTCGTTTTATCAGACGAAATTCTCCTCATTCTCTCAACAATAAATTTTACACCCAACTATTTTTATTACCAACCATAATTTAATTTAATAAACTTTTTTTTAATTAAATTAAGGATTACTCAATTACCCAACGTTTTTTACAAAACTTTTTTAGTAACATAAAAAAATATTCTAATAAAAAACAGTCTCCATAAATTAATAATTAATAAGCTCTTATTAACGGATATAAACTAATTAAATTTAATTCAATAAAAAATTATGAAGATTTATATTTAAAATAAATCTTGACTTTATACTATGACTTGACATGTAATTGGTATTTGTACCTAGATATTTGTAAGTATATATATTTTTACACACATGTATATACATCTATACATATTTCCAGTTCAGTTGTCAGTGTAAGTTGGACAGTGAACAGTAACAAAGTGAGAGCGTAAATTGGAGCAACACGACCCGACAATTTCATATATTAACTGTTCATATATCACGTGTTATATTCAACAGCGATCGATATACACTAATTTGGTTATTCATGTTGTTATTATAACACACAATGTCATCACATCCACACATATATATTTAATATAATGACATATAAGTATTATATTTAATGATTCATATCATCGGTTATTCATTTTTCTTCATGTGTCATTTTTTTACCTCAAAAATTATTATTTTTTTTTAATGACTCATTTTATTTAATAGTTTATTTTTGTAACGTAAATATTTTAAATTAAAAAAAATATTACGTCACAAAAAAAATTTTTGTCAAGTATAAAAATTAAGTCGTATTTAAAACTTTGTTTTTGCCAAAATTTTATGTAATTTCTAAAAAAAACTATTAAAGTATATACGTATAGTATATATGTATAAATATAAATAAACAAATATCAATACCTTGTTGTTAGACATCCCCATACCTTGTAATTACAGAAGGCAATTCAACCTTGACAGGTAATCGTAATTTATGCATTTTATTTATAATAAATAATAAAACAAATTATTAAATATATATAAATATATACACTAAGACACTCACTGTGCAGTGCGATAAATTACTGCAAAAAAAAAAGTAAAATAAAAAATAATAATAGTAACAAAAAAATTATTAATTATAATCAACACGTTTTTAGTGCGTGCGCAATCATGTGATTTATGAAAAATGATAAAGCACTGACGATATATATTATTAATAAATAAATATATATATGAATAAATTAATTATTCAGTTAGTAATTATACATTTTTTAACACAACAACTAACCAACTGCAATTAAATAAAAACCAATTAATTTTTTGAAAATACAGACACTTGGATCGCAATTCGGAAGCTGATCTATGACGCAAACTCACAGAAGTTAATCACTGACATTTTTTTATTTTTTTTAATAACCGTTAATTTATAGCGACATTTCAACACTGATATTTTATCTTAATATACATACATACATACTATGTATATTTATATATTTTTTTTTTAGTAATAAGAATAATTAGCAGTAAATAATTGAGTAAATTTTTGTAAATAAAATAAATGGCACTGTATTATTTAGGAGTTTAAATATGGCTGCTAAAGTCCGAGGGTGCCAGACAAAATTATTTACAACTTTAAATATACATATAAAATATATACATATACATATATAGATATATATTGCAACTATTTTTCTCTAGTTATTCCACAAGACAATTTACTACCATTTACAATAAACTAGTCTAGTAAAATGTAAATGTTTATTTTTAAATCATTGCTGCCAATTTAAAAAAAATGTTCCCACGTTCTGCGCAAGTCACGTTTTATTTATATTCCCTAGAATGAGCGGTAAATTTTGAAAATTTAAATTATACATTTTTGTATTTTATTTCTAATAATTAATATTATTATTGATATATATTAATATATATATATATATATATATATATATATATATATATATATATATATATATATATATATATATATATATATATATATATATATATATATATATATATATATAAATATATATATATATATATATATATATATATATATATATATATATATATAATTACCTCAGTAAAGCTTTTCTCCAGCAATAATCAGTCTCAATTACCAGCAATTGTAATTTCATTATATAGGTAGAAGTTGGGCCGGACATGGAAGAGTCCAAATTTAATAAATATTTATTTATATTTATTATTACAATAAATACAAAAGAATAATATTTGACACTAAAAAAAAATATCTATTTTTTAAAAATTCAAACCCTTATAAAAGGGCCCATACGAACACTAAAAAATTTGACGTAATGAATTTTAAAAAATAAAAATTTTTGGATATTTCTTTTATAAAATTTTTCGTATGAAGTAGTAAGAGATTTAAAAAATACTATATATAATAATTATATTATTTGCAATAATAATAAATAGACAATAAGGCAGTGATGGAACCGCTCGCGCGGATTCACTACTAAGGAAAAAATTCAGGGACGAAAGTCGACAAGCCTTGGAAATAAGGGTCAGTAAGAGCGCAAGCGCTTGGTCATAGATCGAATTTTTATCCCAAGCACACAGATACCTGTACTGACACATTGACACCCGTAACAATTGTATTACGTACCTAGGATATATATATATATATATATATATATTTGTCTATATATAAATAAATATACTTATGACGTCATTGGGAGTTTCATTCACGAATGTTCCACGCCCACGCGACACAATAGTCATTACTGCACTGATTAGATAAATAATGTTATTACTCTTCACTATTTTTATTATTAAATCAATTTTTTATTTATCGTTTTATCGGACATTTTAATTCTCTTATTCGAAATCCATTTAATTTTATTGAAATTTCATTTATCAATAATATTAATAAGTAATTTTAATTACTTTTTTATTGTTTTTGAATTTAATTGCTTTAATTCAAATTTTGTCTCTGTTTTAAAGGATAAATATGTCGATAGTGACAATTAATGTATTCATTATTTTAGTAGATTTTGATTTTAATTTTTAAATATTTTTTTCAATGTAATGATATTGTGGCTTTTTTTAGAAATTAAAATATAATTTTAATTATATACTGAAATTTAAATAATTAAATCTTTATCGCAAATAATTTACTCAAGGACTGAATACTTAATTTTAAAATTTATCTTACTGCAAAATATTTAAATAAAAATTTTAATTTGAACAATTAAATAATTTTCAAGGCAAAGAATTTTTTTAAATTTTTACTGATTTTATTTTGTTGTCAAGAAGGCAATGAATAATTAAATCTCGGAAGCTGAGATCCATCTCTTTAAAGTGAAAAATTGAAAATTTTAATAGATAATTTACTTATAAAAATTTTTTTAAAAGATTGAGTACAAAATCTGGAGGCGTGAGTTTAATTTTAGGATAATTTGTATGTTAATTAAATATACATGATAAATTTCTCTTGATTTAGATAAAAGTGGTTTCATGTCAACGACAAACTATGGCCTTATTTTGAAAAACTAAAACATAGAATTGATTTTAAAAAATTTATGACACGCGTGAAAGAAATCGTTGAAAAAGTGTTGACTTTTCTAAACTTCAAAACGCAAGACGTCAAACTTTTTTTAAACAATTTTCAAACTTCTAAAAAACAATTGACTCTTTTGTAAACTTTTTTTGACTTTCTATTAAAAGCCCTCGGTTTTATTATTTTTTTTTTGTGAAAAATACATTCAGAAAAAGCGGATTTTGAATTATTTCTGACTTAATAATATTTGAATATTCATTGATTTTTCTGTTAAAATTTCAAAAGTTTAAATAAAGTTTGTCATTATATCGCATTTTGAAGTTTTAAATCCTCAAGGCTTTTAAAAAATTTCTTTTACACGGGTAATATAAATATATGAGATTTATAAATTTTCGAATTACTTAAACGTCAAAAATTTTCAAAATCGACTTATAAAGTTACCTACTACACAGCCGTAAAAGTATAATATGAAAAATATGAAAGTTTACAATTATTAGAATTCAAATTTTTCGCGCCAAATTTCGCTTCCGTTTAAAAATAAAAAAAAATCATGGAAAGTGCTGCCACGTTTAAGAATGACGTCTCCGTGGACACGTTGTCAAACGTCATTCTACTCCACATTGTAAAAAGTAACTTGCGCATGCGCACAGCCACCAAATTCATATCACCGACAAATAAAACCAACACAAAAATCTGTTGTGAGTACGAAGTAACGATAAATTTATAAATTTAATAAATACTCAATTTTTATAAATAAAAACTCATAAAATATTTAAATAAATTTAAAATGTCGGGAAAATCGAAAGCGTTTACAAAAGAAGAAGAACTTTTGCTTCAAGATTTTTCGCGTAATGTATCAACCAAATCATCAGCATTGTTTTATGGCAATGCATTTATTGTATCAGCAATTCCTATCTGTAAGTATTTATTTATATTTTACTATAAATTAACAATGTATTTAATTAATATAAAAAATTAAATTATATTTAATTTATCATAATTAAATAATTATTTATTTCAATGATATTATTAATTTTTATCACAAGTTTAGGTTACTCAAATTCCAACATATTGTTTAATTATCATATATTTTTATTACAGGGTTGTTCTGGAGAATTCATTTAATTGATTTGTATTCAAATGCTATTTCATTTGTATTGGTGACATTAATCAGTACATATTTAATGTCACTGGCATACAAAAATACTAAATTTATTTTAAAACATAAGGTAATTATTTTCAAATCATTAGTCAGTTATTGCCTGAGTGTGAATGCAGCAGACAGACAAATTTAAAATTATAAATAAATAGAATAGATGATAAGTAAAATTTAAAAAATGCGCATGTGAAAAATTTAAAAATTAATAATTTTTTATAAATATTTCTTTGATTATTTATAATTTTAAATTTGTCTAAAGTCTGCTAGACTACACTCATGTATTGCACACCTTAAATCATCTCTATACTTTTTTTATTACACTGAAATGGGTAATTGTATACTAGTACAAAGATAATTTATTAAAAATAATTACGACTCGATATTAAGGAGTAACGTCAACTGATTTTCAATTCAATTTAATACTCGGGTAAACTGGAAACCTAAAGTAGACTTTAATGTTTTTATAATTGGTCTTCGAGAAAAATTGTTTTTAAATTTTAATTTACTGGACGAGTACAAAAATAGTCCCGTTTATTTTTCTGAGTATGACAAAGGTCCGGTGATGTTTTCCCTAAAGTCAATTTATTCCATTGATTTAAAATGAATTATTTTAATCCAACAAACTACTACTGTCAAATGATTCTGAAGTTAACCGACAATAAAAAATTTCCGGATTTGTTTTCAACAATTCAATTACAGAAAAAAATGCGCACATAGAAAATTAAAAAAATTACAGGTGCAATTTTTAAAAATATTTTTTTTTTTATAATTTACTGTCTAAAGAAAATCCAAAATTAATTAGACCTCGGCTAACTTCAGGATCATTGCTGTCAATTGTCCTGTACGAGTCTTTGGTACCACGATAACTCTAGAAAAATATAATAAATTGGCCTAATGTTTTTTTTTAGTAGCTTTGTATCTTTTGAAAGAAAAAATATAAATAATAATACAGATAAACTACCAATATATAAATTAAATATCAATAATTATGATGAGTGATTGAGATGTCAACTTTTAAATTTCCCATTTTTTTTTTATTGAAGCAACGAAATTTTGGAAGCCTATTTATTTAAATAATAAATAAATGAAAATAATTTATTAGATTGCAGTAAAAAGAGAAGATGCTGTGACACGTGACATGAGTAAAACTTTAGCTGAAGACAAAAAAATGAGCAAAAAAGAAAAAGATGAAAGAATATTATGGAAGAAAAATGAAGTCGCCGATTACGAAGCAACAACTTTCTCATTATTTTACAACAACGCACTTTTCTTGGCAATTGTTATTCTGTTATCTTTCTATATCTTAAAAACATTTACACCAGCATTCAATTACATTTTGTCTGTCGGTGGTACGAGTGCCCTACTGGCTCTTCTGTCAACTGGATCCCAGTAATGAGTTAAATTATTTATTTAAAAAAATTAAATTAATTGATCTTTCTATTGAAATTGTAAAATTTTTTTATAATAAATAATTGTATTGTTTATAAAAAAAAGTTTCTTAATTGCAACCAATTACGTAAGAGTACAAAAAAGTAGACGATTATTTTCGGATGAATAAAAAAATTTGAATTATTCGTTAAATTTATTTGACAAGTGATTTAATAAATTTAAGATTTAAATGATTTATGATTTTCATATTACTTGTATATATTTCAGGTGAATTCATAAGTTAGTTTAAATTACAATAACATATTTATATATGTATGATGTTGATATTAATGACATTAAATCTTGTTGTCTTGCCAACAATTTTGTCAATCAACAAAAGCATAAATGCACACAGGTTGTAAGTGAAAATACAATTTATACATATATATTATATGTTTTTAAACAAATCCTAGTAGAAATATACATATATAATGATACATTACATGAGGATTTGAGTTTTAGTCAAGCCAAAACATTTAAACTTACTTTCCCAATCAGTGGCGGAATTCCCAAAGTCAACAAATGTCTTTAAAAATTATTATTATCGTTTTTGAGTTATAAATATATTATTCTGCGACTTAAATTTATTTTAAATATTCAGCTGCTAATTGATAATTGACTTATTCATGAATAACGAATAGTTCTTTTTTTAAATTTATTTAGTTTTGCATTTATTACAAATTTATTTGATATTTCTCCAGTGTAATTTATCAAAATTATTAAGTTATTATGCATGGATTTATTTAAATTAAATAATTATATATACATATATATTTCAATATATAGAAATCGAGAGAAAATCCGTAAATTTTTTTATTATTAATTTTTATGCGCTGATTTTTTTTAAAAACTATTTAAAAAATATTTAAAAATCAGCGGCAAAATTCAGTAATTTTGTAAAATTTTTTTAGTAAAATTAATCAATGAATTTTGACAAAATTAAATCCAAAAATTTTCTATCTGAAAAAAAAATCGTATTTAATTTTTTTTGAAATAGAATTTTAAATTTTTCACTGACAAATTTCCGATTCCAAATCTCTCGCAAATTTATTTAAGAAATTGAAAAAAATTAAATTTTCAGCAACCCATATTACCCCACTTAAAAAAATTCAATACAATAAAATATTTGCAAATACTTAAAAAATATGACGCCGTTTAAAAAATCCAAAAAATTTTAAATTTCCCAGTAGATTTAAATTTAAAAAAACCTCCCGCTAAAAATAAATTTTGTAAAAAATAGAAAGCCCTTAATATTTGAACCTCCATCAAGTATTACCCGTATTTTTAACAATATTTTCGACTTCCTCTACATTATTCCTCTTGTGTATCCCAGAATAGCCCAAAAGCTCGCCAGTGTACTAGTACCAGTACAGTAAAACTATAGAGCGACATTGGTCTTTTAGCTGGTGTTTAAAATGAATTTAAAGACGTCGTGCTACCGCTTTTGAGCGCTAAGCCAACTGGGATTGGCTGGAGCTTAGAATTACATCGGGTTTCAAGCCGTCATCATCATCGTAACAGATATAAAATACGCAACCGCTATATCAGCGGTTTCGAATATTACGGGAGATCGCGAGTCGCATCGGGCCAGTAGCAAACTCATCGACAAGGCCGACGGATCATAATTTTTTAAATTTAATAAACCCGTCAAGCTCGCGGCATAAAACACTAAATTTTATCAGTGATTTAAATTTTTTAAATAAATAAGTCAAGATGGTATGTTCTATTGATGATGATCTTGTAAGTCGTCGGTTTGGTAAACACACACGTTATCTTCGCTACTCTACATCTTGTTAATTTTATTTATTATTTTTTTAATTAACAATCTCTACTATTCAAAATCGTACGCATTCTAAATTGCTTTGTCTGCAAACTATTTTAATTATTTATTTATTTTTTTTTTTTTTTTTTCTAAAAACCCAGAAATGAAAACAAATTTCAAATAATCTATTAATTAATTTATTTAATTGGCTACAAAAATCGCGGTAATTTTTGAATTTTTAAAAAATTGTGAGAGTTTACCAATGTAACGACTATTGTATTATTTTAAATAATTGATGAAAAAAAAAATTGAGTAAAAAGTTATGATACTAAAGTTAACTGACATCTAATAATTTTTGGATTCTTTTTTAAACGATAGATTGTAAAAAAAAAATATTTGAAAAAATTGCACTTGTAGTTTTTTTAATTTTCTACATGTGCATATTTTTTTTTTTTTTTTTTTTAATTAAATCGTTGAAAAAAAAATCCAAAACTTGTAAACTGTCTGCTCACTTTAAAATCATAAAAAATTCTAAGCATGATTGCTATTCTATTCTTTGTAAATTTATTACTAATTGGCAAATTTGAAATTTAAATTTTATATGATAAAGTATTTATGTCTTATTAATTTTGAATTTTTATTTTTTTTTAAATTTGTAATTTAGGCCGATGAATTGCCAGCAGAACAAATTGCTGGTAAGTTATATAATTTTTATTAAATATATAAGTGAATTATTTTATATAAAATTTATGTCGACTCATATAAAAAAGTTTTAAATTTTTTTACTACGTTTCAATTCTAGAATTTTTATTTTTAAATTTTTTAATTAAAAAAAAATTACAAGTAAATTAAAAAACTTTATATCGTGCTTTTGAAATTTTTGTTACAAAAATTGATTTAAATAAAAATAATTATTTAGATTTAAATTAAATAGTATAATTAATTTTAAAAATAAAACGCGGACATTAACATCAGTCTAAAATTAAATCGAGGTAGAGTTGTATTTATCTAGTAATTTAACTTGTAGTAAAGAACGTCTATATATAAAGTGTAATTAAAATTTTTTTTTTAAATAAAAAATATAATAAACAAAATAATTTTTTATTTAAAAAACAGTTAAAATTATATATAAAGAAAATTATTCTGGCATTAATTCAAATTACGCGCTTTCTTTACTTAAATTTTTAAATATTCAAATAATTTTTTAGTTTTACGCAAAGCTTTCGACAGTTTTGATAGAGACAAGAGCGGAAGTATCCCCACAGATATGGTAGCGGATATTTTACGATTGATGGGACAGCCGTTCAATAAAAAAATCCTTGACGAATTGATCGATGAAGTTGATGCTGACAGTAATTATATAATCTACTATTTTTAATTTCATTTATTAATTACGTATTTGAGCGTTTATTTTTTTTTTACTTTTAATATAATTAGAGTCCGGAAGATTGGAATTCGATGAATTCGTAACACTGGCAGCTAAATTTATTGTTGAAGAAGATGCCGAGGCTTTAGAAAAAGAACTTCGTGAAGCTTTTCGATTGTATGATAAAGAAGGTAAGATTTAAAAAAAGTTAACAGGAGTTCGGCAGTTCGATTCCAGCTCAGGGTTTTTTTTAAATAATTTTATTTACGCGGGATTTTTAAATTTAAAATTTACACAGAAAAAAATAATTTCTTTACTTAAGTTGAAGACAAAAATTTTTTTGAGGCGAGAAAATGTTTTTTTTGTGTATAAATAAAAAAATAAAAAATTATCTATCGTTTATTGTAAAATATTTATTTATACAAGTATCGGTTTTTTTTTACGTCAATAAAAAAAAGTTTAAGAGGGTGAAATTTGAAACCAGGCCAAAAGAGTCGAGTTGAGCTACAGCTCAATGTATAATATAAGAAATGACTGGAATAAAATGAAAGATTAAACGCGCGAGACATAAATAGATTTGTATACTCCAGAAATATATACGAGTTGTAAAATAAAATTTAAAAGGTTTTTACTGAGAACAAAAAGTATTCAAGTCACAGTAAAAAAGTATTTAAAATTATTATTAAAATAATTAACTAATTTGTTAGATTTAGATTTGCGTTGAAATTCTCAAGTGCTATTAGATTGCATAACAATTTTATTTATATTTTATTACTATGACGCGTTTAAATTTTAAAAGCTTTATCGAGTTCAATGCTCACTGATCATGATAATCTTATCCAATCTGTCTAGTTGATTAATTTGTTAAATGTTCCATTTATTTTATTTAATTTACGGCTGTAATTCACCTGTTTAAATCAATCATTTTGTAATTTATATATTTATACAAAGTTAGTGTTTTAATTTATGTATGTTTATAATTATTAGTTTAAATAATTATTTTTACAGGTAATGGATACATACCAACAACTTGTTTACGTGAAATATTACGGGAATTAGATGATCAATTAACTGACGAAGAGCTTGATATTATGATTGAAGAAATTGATTCTGATGGATCTGGTACCGTTGACTTTGATGGTGAGTTATTTTTTTTATTACAAAAATAATTTTTCTGTCGCAATTAAATTTTTTTTTGCGAGAAAAAAATTATTGGCTCAAAAAATTTTTGTTATCAATTAATTTTGCAAAAAATGTACTTTTTTTAAATTATTTAATATAACATATAATTAGAAAATTTTAAAAATCTAATTTTAAAAATATTGACGTCTAATAAATTTGAATTTATTTTAAATTGATACCAAATTTTTGGCTTAAAAAGAAAAAAAGTAATAATAACATACATTTAATGTCGACTAAAAATTATTACAAAATACTTCAGTGAACTGACGTTCCAAGTTCACTACCAAGAACTTGGCATCAATGTCACTTCATAACATCTATCAGCATTCATAAATAAATCCATTAACATTAACATTATAAATTTAAAACAATCAAAAAATATATATATATAATCTATATTATTAAGAGAATAAGGAAAATTTTGATCCCGCATATTTGTATGATAGAATTGGTTAATGTTATTAAATTTGGTATCGTTAGAAAGGTTTTGACTTGAATTTGTGTCTTTTCATAGTTTAAACTCTTTTTTATTATCAATCATTAAGAAAAATCGATTTATCTGTATCATTCGAATTACATTTAAATTACGCGAGAAAAAATACGATCGTAACTATTTTCTTTAAATAAATTAATATTATAATTATTCTGTCACTAAATATGACTAAATGTCACTGAATATATACTATATTATTTATATCGCGTTACTTATTTCAAAATGACAAAAGTTTATATTTCCATTTGGTTTTAAGAAGCTTCTCAAAGCCAAAAACGTGTGCATAGAAAAAAAAGGATTCATTGACACAAAAAATCTTTACTCGCCTAAAGAAAATTTTTACTTACCCCAAGAAATTTTTCGCATTGTGAATTAAAACGAAAAAGTTATTTAGAACTAGAAAAAATTTTGATGTAAGGAATAATTTCTTGAGCAAAATAATCTTTTCTCGCCCCAAGAAAATTTTTGTATTGAATTTATGATGCATAAATTTTATTGGTGCAAATAAAATTTTTTGAGGCAACCAATCGTTTTTTTCTGAGTATATTATAAAATCAGTAGTGGTATTTAGGCAGTCACGTAGTGACTGCTGGTTGCATGTATATATTAATAGCCCTGACTATTGTGAACTCAAGCCACATAATATTTTAATTTTTTTTTCTAGAATTCATGGAAATGATGACTGGAGAATAAACCCGGCATTGAAAGACGCAGATAATTAAAATCTTTTTTTTTTTTTTTTCAACAAAACAAATAAAATAATTAATAACTTATTAATTGTTTTGGCATTAAAAAAACTTTCATACGTATTTATTTTTATTACAACTATTAAAAGTATTTAAAGATATTGTTAAAAAAAATAAAATAATAAAAATATTTATTAAAATAAAAAGATTTAATATTTTCTCATTTATTTTAATTATATTTATTTATTTATAACTTATAATTATTTGATGTTTATGATCACAATTTTTAATCCTAATTTAATTGACATAACTATTAATTAATAAATGTACCATTTAATGATACTATTAATTTTAATTAACTATTTAATTAAACTTGGACTAGTTTATTAAATATATAACTCATTACTTTTATTATTAATTTATGATTTTGTGATTATGATTAATTTAATTAATCATGACTTTGTACGATCAAAAAAAAATTTATTTCTTTTGTCAATGGGCGGTATGGATTACGCGCAAAGCAATTAGATTTTATTTTATATTCATTTTTGCATTTAGATTTACTTTACTACTATTTTAATTAATTAATTAATTAATTAATCAATTAATTAATTTAATCACGTGAATTATATCGACTAGACAATTAATTCACAAAGCATCACTATTTTTAAAATAATAATTTAACTATATATTTATTTTATATACAATTTTTATAATCTATCATTTAAATGAAAGTGAAAATAAAAAAAATATAATTTTTTAATTAATTAATTAATTAACAGTATGGAAATTTTAATTTTGAACTTTGTAGTAGAACCTAAATTTAAATAAATAATACATGAATAAAATATTATTTTACCTTTTTAATTTTATACAAGCGTTTGTAAATCGTCGTCCTCAACCTCCTTGTACAAGGAGGAGGATAATATGTGTCACATTTTAAAGAGACTAGGAAATTCATTGCTAATTTCACGTATCAATTTTTGATCTCCCTGACTCTCAGGACCTTCTTCGCAAAATATTCGGGTGAAACATTTTAGCAAATCTTCAGAGCGATGTCGGTGATCATCGTAGCCAGTTGTGCGCAATACGCGTCTACATAATTCGAGATAAAGTCTTCTCTGTAATTTAAAGACATATTTTTTAAATATTCAAATTATTTAATTAGGGCAGGCATCAATTTCCTACACTGGTTTCGTTGAATGTTTAAAATGCCTGCAATATTTTTTTGTACAATGGAAACTCTTACTGCTTACTAAAATTTATGCTACGGTTCTATTGCCTAGAAAAATAATTCATGATGTTGAATTGATTACTATTTAATTGTGAACCCAATCAAAGAAATACCTAATTAATGTAGATGCTCCTGATTTTCCTAAGAAAATCTTGTACGTGAAGAGAAATGATCAACAAAGACCGATCACTTGATAAAAAAAAAGACGATTGATCTGTAAAATATGAGAACCGCGTTAGTCTTGACAAAAGTATAACTCGCCCGGTCCATAATAAGGCACTGGGTTGAATCTCAGTCGACTTAGGGAATCACCTGATCAGCTCACTAATTTCTGATAGAAAAAAAACTCTGTCAAGTTTTACAGTTGCTATTGTCAAGACTACCGAGGTTCTGATATTTTTCAGACCAGCTGTGTTTTTTTTATCAAGTGATCGGTCTTTAACGCTGATCATTTCTCCTCAACAAGTACAAGATTTTCTCAGCAAATAAATCAGAAGCTTGTCTACATTAATTAGGAATTTCTTTGATTGGGTTCACAATTAAATAGCAATCAATCAAACATCATGAATTATTTTTCTGTAAGCAATAGAACTGCAATTATTTTTTATGCAACTAAACTACATATTTAATATTTCCATAGGCAATAGAACTGTAGAATAAATTTTAGCAGCCTTGTAAAAATTTCCAATATACGAAAAAATATTGCAACTGATGCCTCCATTTGTCAATATATTTCAAACAATAAATACCTTATCACCAGGTGGAATATCAAACAGCTGCCTCAGCACAATATCAATCAATACCTTAATATCATTAGTATAAAAAAGCGACGCCGTGATGTCCATCGAAAAAATATCAATAAACAATTTCAGAACCGAGTGCATCGGCGCCGGCTGGTGATCAAAAATCCTCACCGGATCTTCTTCACGGTTGAGTAAAAACAGAATCTTCTGTGTGAAAATTTTCGCATTCGTTCTCTCTCTCAGCGCCATCATAAATATATTTTCATTGACATTCGCGTTGCTGTTGCTGGTGGCATTAAAGTTGAACTGCAGATTATAAGCCAGTATCAAGTTGGTAAACAAATCAGGAATCTGATCTTCAAGGTCCGTGTCCGGGGGGTCTTCGATGCCGTCGAGCAAAAACGCGATGAATTCACAGCCTAGATGTTCCAAGTGCGTGATCGGCATGGGTTCGGCCATCGAAAAAATCATCGTCATCAGCAACGACGAGTAATTTAGTTTAGGTACATTGCGCGGGTTGCTGGTCATATCACGAGCCAATTCCATAGGTAGGATACTATTCAGCATAATTGTCACAACAACTGGATCAAGACTACACATAACTCCAAATGATTGCAACAGTAATTGTCTAATTGTCCACCTCGCTTCCATCTGATAGTACTCAATTAATGTCATTATTCCATTGTACTGATCCTGTTTCAATGCGTGCCGGGATACACTTGCGTCTGCATTTGTCAGTATCGACGTCAATTCTTTTATGTACTCAACAATAATCGACTCGTCTTCATACAACATCCAGCTTCGCTGCTGAGAATCCTCTTTGCAGGAAGTCAATTCATCGAATATTATTTTTAATCGGGTTGAATCATAGGTATCTTCAATTCGCATTTTAGAATTAATTAGCGGCATTTGCAATTGATTTAATACTGTGTCAAAGTAATGAGATATCGAACTTGGTAGCAGCTGCTGGAGACCAGACACTACGACAGTGACGGCTAATTTCGACATTTCATAACTTAGTTGTGTGTTTTTGCGAACTTCGTCTAATAATTTGTAAGCTGCGCGTGAGTCTATTTCAAAAGATGTTGAATTATTTTGTGATGATGATTTCGTTGGTGATTGACGTGATGTTTGACGAATCAATATTGGTTTTTCAGAATCTGTTACACGGGAATTTGACTCTGGTCCTCGGATATTTTGCTCTGGTACACGAGGTACTGGTTCTATTGATCTAGGAACTGGTTCTGGTAATTTAGAACCTAGTTCTGATGATTTAGGACCTAATTCAGGTATTTGACGCGGGAATGATGACCGGCGGGAATCAATATTTGAATTTGAATTTCTGCGATTGAAATCTGGAATTTTTTGAATTTCATCTGGTAAAAATGACTTGGCACTTGCGTACGATGCACTGGGTGTCGAACGTTCGCCGTCTGCTTTTGCTACTGATGACGCTGACGATGACGAAGAAACAGTTACAGTCGTAGTAATAGGAGTTTCTTTAATCGGAGAAGTACTGCTGAAGGTCGGTGGTAATGGTGCAGGTTTTTTAGGCTTCCTACTAGACTCAGCTTGACGTTTTTTTTCTACCAACCGCTGAACAAGATCCTGCTTGTCTATCGGCAAAGGCGCGCCAGGCTTCACAAACTCGCTACGTAATTTTTCTATACATTCTTCTAAGAAGTCTATCATAAATTGAGGTTGAACCTGAAAAAATTTTATTATTTTATCAAGAAACTAGACTAATTGTCTAGTCAAAACTAAATGGCAGAAGCAGTTTTTACAACCGAGAGTTTTGAAACAAGACGACTGATCTCCGATTTACTGATAAATTAATGAATTAAAAATATAATTAAATGATTAATGAATTAATTGATGGGGTAAAAAAATTTTAAATTAATAAACCTTGACAGTCGTGACATAATTTGATGGAATGTAACCAAGTTGACCGGTATTATTAACAACTTGCCACCAGTTTCGTTGTTTAGTATTCGTCTGATGTAAAATAAAATGATCATTTTCCCGGAAGCTCAATGTTTTGGCAAATGTCGCTTTGAAATCATACAATGCTTTGAGCATTTCATAATTTTCTGTAAAATAAAATTACATTGACAATAAATAAATAAATAAAATAAAAATAATAACCTATGAAAAAATATTATTTAAATAAACCTACCGAGTTTTATGTAGTTGTCATCCATTATCAGTGTATTTATTTATCTATTTATTGAATAAATAAATAAATAAATAAATAAGGATGTTTATTATAAAATTAATAGACCGACAACGCCCAGATATCTAGGATATCTAGACTAATAAAAAATTATTAAGTCTTAGTACGAGACTCAGACATTTCACTTTCATTTTTTTTTTTTACTTTTATTTATCAAACTTTTTATTTTGTTATTTTTACTATCAATATCCTTAGTCCTTTCTCCATTTTATGTGTGTATTTTTTTTGTCAGTGTGCTGGTGTTTATTTGCCCAGTGTCACAATTGACAGTTGTCGTACTACTGAACTCTCAACGCTAAAATTCATTTTAAATGTATAGTTATAGTTTTAGTTAGGTTACTAAAGTACTTAGCTCATATGTATATATATATATATATATATATATATATATATATATATATCAACATAGAGTACTCTAGCACGCAAGTCATGTGTAATAATTATTATTTTATCCTATAATTTTTAAAATGTTTAATTGGTACGCATGCGTTAAATAAAAGCGCGCACTTTTTGACTTCTGTCAGAAGAACATTGGAAATTATAATGAGTTACTAATATATATAAATTATGTATAATATAATGATATATATGAAGCGCAGCTCATATAAAGACCTAGTTATTGACCGTGGTCCAGTTTGTGACCTTTTCAGGTTCAATCGAAATTTTAAAAAAATTTTTGAAAAATAATAAGAAAAAATGTTTGATCTATCGAAGTTTTTTTCGAAAATATCAATGTTTTTTTTCGATGTTTTTGGGATTCGATACATCGATGTTTAATGTAAAATTTCCAACATCGGAATGTACGCTTGCACGCAAGGTTCCCAATTACGTTTACCTGAAATGATTCATAGCTAAAATGGCTATGAGTGGTAGTGACACCTAGCAGAAACGACGAAAAGTAAATGGAACATGAGCCAAAATTTCAAATAGGAAATCAACCCGGAATGCGCATGCGCAAAAATTTTAAATTACAAAGCGGGTGTCTAATTAAAAGTTCTTTGCATATATAAATCTAAAGTTTGTTATATTTATTTGTAGGTATTATCTTCTTTTACTTACCTGTATTTACGTGTGTAACTTATTCTTCATAATTAAATTTACTTTCGTTTTTTGAAAAACGCTTATTTTTATTTGTAAAATTAAATATTTAATTAAAGATAAAGAAAAGGTTTAAAAAAAAAAAATAAATGAATAATTAACGAGAATTGAAATAAAAATTTATTATTAAAAAAACAAAGCGTCTAAGAACAGACTTTTTACGTACATACACTCAAAAATAAGTAGACATGTAAAGTTTCATCAATGCGCATGCGCAAACATTTAAAAATTTTGGAAATTTATTGCTGATAATTTGTTCTCTTTTTTACTTTCTTTGTTATTTATTACCATTAAATATATGTATGTATATATTTTTTAGACATATATTTATATACAGGTACATTAATAAATGAAATATTATATTTAAAATAAAAGAAAAGTATTTTCTTATTCAAATCAGAATTGCTCAATATAAAAGAATTTTAATTAATTAATATTAAAAAAAAAACTACTAAAGAACAATCTTCTATTGCGCACGCGCAAAAATTAAAAAAATACAGAAACTTCCAGAAAGAATTCTGTGAAGATTTTTTTTTTTTTAAAGAATATGTATATACATTTATTATTCGAAAATTCTGTAGTATAAATATTAATATTTATATTTACGATTTACTTCTTTACAATAATATTCATTATCTGTACGACAAACATCATTCAGGAAATAAATACTTTTGTAAAGAAGCAGATGAAAAATATAAATAATATTGTAAAAAAAAGAGAAAATTATAGTATATATTTTTCTTGATTTTTCATAATTTTTTTTTTTTGTTTATTTGATTGCATTAATGTTTATTATTTTTTTTTTACTTACCTGTATTTATAAGGATTCTTCTGCTTCTTTTTAATTATATGGATTTTTCACTTTCTTATAAATATACTTAATTCTATTTATAATCTAAATATTTAATTAAAAATAAGGGGAAGGTTATTTTTTTCATTTATAAATGCTCAATTGAAAACAATAAATATTAGAATTTATTATTTAAAAAAAAAAAAAAAAAGCGGCTGAGGACCGACTTCCTATACTGTGCGCATTCACCTACAATTGTATTTGTTTAGAAATACAATTGTACTGGTCTAGGCTATTTTCTTTTGTTAGAAAGAAAATAGCCCGTTTGGGAAACCTCAACACCGATAAAATACTCCGATAAAAATCCGATAGACCCGGAATCTATCGGTTTAAATCGGAGGATTTTACCAGTGAAAAAACCCGACCAACACAGTGATCACTCGATTGGTGACCAAAAAAAAGCTAAATAAAACTAAATACAAAATTTCATACATTAAACAATTATAAAATAAATACATATAAAAAAAAAAAAAAAAACAATAAATTTTCATAAATAAAATTCCTTAAAATTAAGCCTTAATAGTAACATTCAGGTCTGATCACACAGTACTTAATATCACACACACTCCATACGCTTATAAATAATATTCGGGTATGATCACAAAGCAATAAAAATTTACATACAATCCATTCATTACATGCTTATAGGTAAATTAAATTACATTCATTCATACTTATATTTAAGACCTAGAAGGATAAAGGAAAAAAAGGAAATTAAAATAAAAGACAAACTACCCAAAACCATGCAATAAAAAGAAATCAAAAAAAAAAAAAAAAAAAGCAAAACACGCAAGCACCATGCGAAAAATGCAAAAGATACATGCCACTCGAACACATTCTCACTCTATAAAAATATAAATTAAATTCTTTTATTATAAATTATTCTAATATCATTCATCACACTCACACCTGTATAAAATAATAATTTCAAACTAAATACAATTAATCTTAAACTAAATTAATAATTAATAATAATAATAATAATAATAATAATAATAATAATAATAATTATAATAATAATAATAATAATAATAATAATAATAATAATAAGAATAATGATAATAATAATAATAATAATGATAATATTAATCTTGATGATCAATTAATAATTATTCTTCTTTCTGGTCCTGGTCCTCCTTCTCCTGGTCTCGGTATTCCTTGGCACCTATGGATATCCTTATTCTCGTTGACTGGATCTGAAACTAAAACATATATCCCAATAGATTAAATACAGGGATACATATTTATGGAAAAAATAAAAGATTTGAGAATAAATATCCACCAGAAAAAAAATTAAAAGCAGCGGTGTGTCCTTGGCTCGGCAACACCTTGTCCTCAATGTTCAGCAACATCACTGTCCAAAAAATTATTCTGGTCCTGGTAGGCCAGTCATGTCAATAGATTCCATTGGACTCTAGATTAGACACGTCATCAAAGATATAGGGAAAAAATCATCCAAATCCTATACTTAAACCTGAAAAAAAAAAAAATTAGAAAGAAAAAAAAAAGAAATTATCAGCTCAATAATTTCAATATGGTAAGGATTAAGTAAGTCCCCGGAATCGTGAAAAATATACTGAAGAAAAGTAGAAAGAAAAATTATACATCTAAACCTGAACAAAAAAAAAAAAGTTATAAAATTTATCCAATTCATGGTGAGGTTACGGAACCTTGAGAAATCTATTAAAAAAAAAATCATATTTCTAAACCTAAAACAAATTCCTAAAAAATGCAAAAAAAAAAGATAAAAAATAAACATGTCGGGGTGCGGTTCACGTATCTAGTTTTTTTTTTTAAATAATAACTGGAATGCTATCAAAACTAAATAAATGAATAATAAAATGACTCTATTGTTAAAAGAATGACTTTAATTTAAGTGACTTTATATTTAAAAAATGACTCGAATCTACGGAACTTTAATAAAATAAAAAGAAACGGAGGGGGGGGGGGATTAAAGTACATTTACATTAATTAATTCGATTGAAATAAAAATAAAAAAAAAAATGGCTCTAATTCAAGTGACTCTACTTTCAAAAAACTACTGACTCTACTTCTACTAAATTGACGCTAAATTGAATGACGATAAAAAATTAAGAATAAATGAGCATTTACATTAAATTAATTAATCGAAGCAAAAAATAAAAAAAAAAGACTGTAATTTCAGTGACTCTACTTGTATCAAAATGACGCTAAATTAAATGACTCGAATTAAATGACTCTACTGTCAAAAGAACGACTTTAATTAAAAAGACTCTACTTTCAGAAAACTACTGACTCTACTTCTACCAAATTGACGCTAAATTAAATGACGATAAAAAATTAAAAATAAATGAGCATTTACAGTAAATTAATTTATCGAAGCAAAAAATAAAAAAAAAAGACTCTAATTTAAGTGACTCTACTTGTATCAAAATGACACTAAATTAAATGACTCGACTTTTTTAAAAATGACTCGAATAAGATGACTCTACTGTTAAAGAAAACGACTCCAATTAAAGTGACTCTACTACACCAAATTGACGTTAAATTACATGACTCGAATTAAATGACGAGAAAAAAATTGAAAATGAATGAGCATTCACATTAAACTACTTAATTGAAACTAAATTCCCTTTTGATCGTATACAAAAGTCACTATAAAATCACATCATTATGATATCATCAATAAAACCATTGCAGTCAATATAAATATCAATTGTGTAATGCGACCTGCCAGGGCCAATTACACTATCATTATAGAATGATAATGGTATTGATATTAATTATGGCAGCAACAATAATATTGACAATACCGATAACAGCATGATTATTACAGATTTTCTTAGCATATACGAGCAATAACGATCGACATGTATTGAAAATAGAAATTTAAAAAAATATAGTGAAACCTGACCGAGTGCCAGGTCTCTATCATTAAGTAAAACGAAAACCAACTCTAGTCTTAAAAAAAATAACTCTACTTCTATTAAATAGATACTAAATTTATCAACTCGACTGTTTGTAAAATGACTCGAATTAAATTACGATAAAAAATTAAGAATGACTGAGCATTTACATTAAATTAATTAATCGAAGCAAAAAATAAAAAAAAATGGCTCTAATTTAAGTGACTCTACTTGTATCAAAATGACGCTAAATTAAATGACTCGAATTAAATGACGCTACTGTCAAAAGAACGACTTTAATTAAAAGACTCTACTTTCAAAAAAACTACTGACTCTACTCCTACTAAATTGACGCTCGATTAAATGACGATAAAAAATTAAGAATAAATGAGCATTTACAGTAAATTAATTTATCGAAGCAAAAAATAAAAAAAAAAGACTCTAATTTAAGTGACTCTACTTGTATCAAAATGACGCTAAATTAAATGACTCGAATTAAATGACGCTACTGTCAAAAGAACGACTTTAATTAAAAGACTCTACTTTCAAAAAAACTACTGACTCTACTCCTACTAAATTGACGCTCGATTAAATGACGATAAAAAATTAAGAATAAATGAGCATTTACAGTAAATTAATTTATCGAAGCAAAAAATAAAAAAAAAAGACTCTAATTTAAGTGACTCTACTTGTATCAAAATGACGCTAAATTAAATGACTCGAATTAAATGACGCTACTGTCAAAAGAACGACTTTAATTAAAAGACTCTACTTTCAAAAAAACTACTGACTCTACTTCTACCAAATTGGCGCTAAATTAAATGACGATAAAAAATTAAGAATAAATGAGCATTTACAGTAAATTAATTTATCGAAGCAAAAAATAAAAAAAAAAAGACTCTAATTTAAGTGACTCTACTTGTATCAAAATGACGCTAAATTAAATGACTCGACTTTTTTAAAAAAAACTCGAATAAGATGACTCTATTGTTAAAGAAAATGACTCTAATTAAAGTGACTCTACTTTTACCAAATTGACGTTAAATTACATGACTCGAATTAAATGACGATAAAAAAATTGAAAATGAATGAGCATTCACATTAAACTACTTAATTGAAACTGAATTCCCTTTTGATCGTATACAAAAGTCACTATAAAATCACATCATTATGATATCATCAATAAAACCATTGCAGTCAATATTAATATCAATCGTGTAATGCGACCTGCCAGGGCCAATTACACTATCATTATAGAATGATAATGGTATTGATATTAATTATGGCAGCAACAATAATATTGACAATACCGATAACAGCATGATTATTACAGATTTTCTTAGCATATACGAGCAATAACGATCGACATGTATTGAAAATAGAAATTTAAAGAAATATAGTGAAACCTGACCGAGTGCCAGGTCTCTATCATTAAGTAAAACAAAAACCGATTCTACTCTTAAAAAAAATAACTCTACTTCTATTAAATAGATACTAAATTTATCAACTCGACTGTTTGTAAAATGACTCGAATTAAATGACGATAAAAAATTAAAGGGGAATGAGCATTTACATTTAATTGATTAATTGAAAAAAAAAAAAAAAAAAAAAAACATTAAAAACTGAACCTACTCAAAATATCTCCGATTCTGTAAATATGACTCTACAATGATGATATTACTCTCATTTAAATGACTCTATCATTAAAAAACTGGCGTTAATTCAAATGACTCTAGTTTTATAAAATTGAAGTTAAAAAAAAAATTATTGGGGTGTAAATACATGTGTGATAAAAAAAAAAGTGTGTGTGTGTGTGTTTTCTTTCGAAGAATAATAAAAACTACATAATATATTACCATCAAAACCGAACCGTATGCGTAGCATTAGGCCACCAGCCAATCGATAAATCGAATCCCCGTTTTGATCGCACACAAAAGTCACTATAAAATCACATCATTGTGATATCATCAATAAAACCATTGCAGTCAATATTAATATCAATCGTGTAACGTGACCTGCTAGGGCCACTTACACTATCATTATCTCACTCATAAAGTGGTAATGATATTGTTATTAATTACGACAACAACAATAATAATGATAATACCGATAACAACATGATAATGATAGATTTTCTTATAGCATGCGACCAATAAGGACCGACATCGATCGAACCGGAGGGTTATGCGTACCAGCCCAGAAGATCAGGATATATATTATAAAAAAACTAGCAATTAAATATCGCGACAGCCTGACCTAATGCCAGGGCTCATAATTTACGCGGGAATGCCATTTAAATTAAATTTATTATTAGAAAAAGAAAGAAAAAACCCGATTTTTAAAGTAACTCTAATCAAATTAATACGACATGCAAGCAGTACCAACGAGTAAACTAAAGACTCTAATGGTAATGCCACCTGACCAAGTGCCAAGTGTCTTTTTTAATTTAAATCTAATTTAATGAATTTAAGGGAAAAAAAAGTCAAGGGTGTAGATTGGTGTGTAGAGAAAAGTCGCCGTAAGCGAGGTTGTGAGTAACCTCGACTATACGGCGGCGTGTGGGGTGAGACTCGATTTCATTAAAAATGAACAGATTCTCAGGGGTGGTGTAAGTAAGGGTGTATGAGAGAGATAGAAAAAGAATTGAAGCTAAAAAGAACCCAAAGCAAAATTGACTCTGATTTAAAAACCCCTGGACCAGTAACTTAAAAATCTAAAAAACCGTGACGCTAATACTCGATTTAAAAAAAAAAAAAGGGGTAAAGTGTGTGGTGAATGAAAGAGTAAATGAGTGGTAGAGTTACCACTCATTAAGAAGAAAGAGATGGGGTGATTCTAATTTAAAAAAAAAACCCGAATTATTTAATTAATCTACTCCCCCGATCAGTCTAGTGACATCAAAACCCCAGTCCTATATTATTCCCCTCCTATAGTAAAACTAACTTATTAACTAACGCAGCAAAAGTGACTCTAATTAATTGAATAAATAAAAAAAAATACATATCGCTCTACAGACGCTTAAACACTTAAAAAAGAAAAGATTTGATCAGAAAAATTTTAAATGAATTGAGACCGGCACCCAAATCGCACCCGGGTACTCAAAGGGTGGGACAGAATAATTCATAAAAAATTAAAACTGATCAGGGAAAATTTCTTTTTTCAACTTTTTATCATTAAAAAAGAAAAAAAAATAAATTTTTTTTAATTTTTAATGCATAAAAAAAATATTTTATATACGCTGCTATAGTTGGCCACCCATAACAGCGTAACAATATTTTTCGCCTTTAAGATCTATAGAGCGATATATATTTTCAGACTCTAATTCGCGTGAATTTAATTCTAAATAAATTATAAGAACCAAATGTCCTTATAATCCCTAACACCCATAAACCCCCACCCAACTAAATCACTAGACCAATATCCCATTTCGCGGACAAAACCCAACGCGAATTAATTATTAAAATTAAAAAAGAGGTAAGGGTAGTGGTATAGAAAGAGAAAGAGATGAGTTAGGAAAGGGTTGGTTGACTCTAAAATTAAACGCGTGATTCTACTGAGAGAATACTCTCAACAAAAAACCTATTACTGGTCCACTAATTAATCTAATTACCCCGATTAAAAAAATTAAGAAAAAGATAAGAAATAGAAGAGAGAGAGAGAGTTGGAAACGCAAAGAGCGTATGTGTATGTGTGTGAGATGGGTAAGAAAAGTTGTGTTTGAATTATCAACAGCAGAAGGCTATTGATAACCAATCAATCTACACCCCATGTTAAATTAAAAAAATAAAATACAATAACTCCAGAAGGGAGTTATTCAATTTATAGAAAACAAAAAAGGTTACTCGGTTAGTACTGCTTGTGATTCAAATGACTCTAATTAAAATGAATATAATAAAAAAAAGACAAAATTTAAAAAAATAAATGACTCTACTTGGAAAAATTAATTTAATTTAAATGGCATATTTTAAAATTTAACTCAACTCAAATGACTTTACTGTAATAAAAATGACTCTATTTTTGAAAAAATTAGTTCGATTTGTATGATTCTACTTGTAAAAAAAACCGGAATTTTGTATCACTTGATACAGAATTTAATTTATTAAGAAAAAAAAAAAAAAAAAAAAAAGGCGGTGAAAAATATGTGACTCTAGTTCTTATGATATGTACGTGACTCTAATTTTGAAAAGATTATGTGTATATATGGATTCACACCCCAATATTAAATATATTAATTAAAATTTGAAAGATGACTCGAATATAAATGATTCTACAGATTTAAAGATAAGTTTAAACGCTCGAATTTAATTCTAAGAAACTAAAAATAATGCAAAAGTCTCGACTTTAATTGAAAAAGAAAAAAAATTAAATGTAAATGACTCGATTTTAATTTGAAAGAATTGAATTTAATTTAAATGACTCGACTTTGATTTGAAAAAAACTAAATTTTATGCAAATGCTCAACTCTTATTTAAAAAAACTAAAAATATTTCAAATGACTCGACTGCAATTTAAAAATACTAAATTCACTATAAATTATTCGAATTTAATTTGAAAAAACCGAATTTATTACGAATGACTCGAATTTAAGTTAAAAAAACCGAAATAGTTTCAAATGACTCGACTTTGATTTGAAAAAAAATAAATTTTATGCAAATGCTCAACTCTTATTTAGAAAAACTAAAAATACTGCAAATAACTCGACTGCAATTAAAAAATACTAAATTTGCTATAAATTATTTGAATTTAATTTGAAAAAACTGAATTTATTACGAATGACTCGAATTTAAGTTAAAAAAACCGAAATAGTTTCAAATGACTCGACTTTGATTTGAAAAAAAATAAATTTTATGCAAATGCTCAACTCTTATTTAGAAAAACTAAAAATACTGCAAATAACTCGACTGCAATTAAAAAATACTAAATTTGCTATAAATTATTTGAATTTAATTTGAAAAAACTGAATTTATTACGAATGACTCGAATTTAAGTTAAAAAAACCGAACTAGTTTCAAATGACTCGACTTTGATTTGAAAAAAACTAAATTTTATGCAAATGCTCAACTCTTATTTAAAAAAACTAAAAATACTGCAAATGACTCGACTGCAATTAAAAAATACTAAATTTGCTATAAATTATTCGAATTTAATTTGAAAAAACTGAATTTATTACGAATGACTCGAATTTAAGTTAAAAAAACCGAACTACTTTCAAATGACTCGACTGCAATTTAAAAATACTAAATTTACTGTAAATTATTTGAATTGAAATTGAAACAACTGAATTTCATGCAAATGCTCAACTCTTAATTAAAAAAAAACTAAATATATTGCAAATGACTCGACTGCAATTTAAAAATACTAAATTTACTATAAATTATTTGAATTTAATTTGAAAAAACTGAATTTATTATGAATGACTCGAATTTAAGTTAAAAAAACCGAACTAGTTTTAAACGACTCGACTCTGATATAAAAAAACTGAATTTACTGTAAATGACTTGACGGTAATTTGAGAATACTGAATTTAATTTAAATGACTCGAATTTAATTTGAAAAAACTGAATTTTAGTTGAAAAAACCGAATTAGTTTCAAATGACTCGACTATTAATAAACGTAATGATTTTAATTAAAAAAGAAAAAAAAAAAAAGATACGGAACCGTTGATAAAAATTAAAAAGTGAAATGAGATAGACAGATAATAATAGAGAATAGAAAAGAGAGTGACAGAAACCAAAAAACAATAACAAACCTCAACAGGGAAATAACTTTATTTCTCTGCCGAACGATGCCAGATGATCAGCTGGTAGGATGACAACTAGCAGTTTCTTGAGGTAGGTCAGTGTGTTTCAGTTCCATCCTTCCTTCCAGTCAAGACATCAGAAAACGATAGTTTCCGTCGGTGGAATCCATTGAAAACCTGTCTAAATAATCAACACTTTTTAATTAAAAAAAAAAAATACTTTTGACTTTTGGAATTTACTACACGAAAAAAAAAATTAAGAAAAAAAAATTAATTATTTCAACTTGCGAAAACGCCAGTTGAAAAAAAAAATTTTATTTGAAAGTGACCATGGATCACGTTAAGGAAAAAAAAAATTTAAAAAAAAAAAAAGTCAAAAGTATTTCGAAATATAGTTGGACACTTCGACTACGATGTCTACACATCGGGTGTCGGGTGCCAACTGACCCTTTTGCCCCTTGCCCTTAGCCCCTTCACTTTTCCACCACTTTCCCCTACTTACTACTCACCCTGCGCAGTAGACGATTTTACTGGTATCGGATTTTTTTCTGCGCAGGTAGAGAGGGATCTCCACCCAACTTCGACCTTACGTCCGAACTACCCCTCAACCGTGCCTACGTGACCTGACCCTCTTCCCCCGTCCCCGCAACCCCCTCGTCCAAAAAAAGCTGATGCAACAATTTTTAAAATGAAATAATTTGATCAATTTTAATAAAATCTTTATGTTTTTTACAGTAAAATGCATTGATTTTTATAAATCAATATAAATACAAGCCCATTCACTAAAATTCCAGTGATTATCATGAATGCAAACACCTTTAAAAGGTGAATAAAAAGTGTATGCCATAAAAAAATGCGTTTTTATTAATATTAAATATAATTATTATGCATTTAGATGTTTTATACATCTAATAAAACAACTTGCGATCAAGTCTCGAGTCTTATTTTAATCAAAATCTTTTTTTTTTGTTAATTAAAGTAAAGTTATTTGCATTACTTTTATTTTCTATCAACTAAATTTTTAATTTAAAAAATCTTCCGCGAGAATATGCCGCGCGTCTCTCAGTGCGCATGCGATTTTAATTGTAAACTCACCCAAAACATCAGTCGTTTCTTGAAGAAAGCAGCTGTCATAAGTTATAAAGTTAATTATTAATTCTTAATTATAAATTTCTTAGGATTTATTTAATGAACTAATTCGTGTGTCAATCAAATTGCCATTAAAATTATTAAAATAAGATTCGGATGAACATCAGTAGCCAGAGTGCTGTCAACAATCTAACCTTATGTTGTTTGTCCATAATAATAAATTTAATTAATTAAAAATATAACAGAAGTAAGTAATAATTTAACATTCAACTGATTTAAAAATTATTATTTATTGTTCTTCAATACACTCGAGTTACAATCATTTTTTTCTTTAATTAATTAATTACAAATTACTATATTTATTTACTGTCTTTCTTCATCCTAATGAGTGAAAAAATATTTTATACTTTTATATTTAAATAATTAAAACATAAATTTATTACTAGCTACTAAATATTAAATAATATTAATCTTTATTTCAGATGTGCAAACAAAAAATAATAAATCAGGAGATCAATGAATTTTTTTTTTAAGTTGACGTCCATTTGTACATTGACCACTAAATCGAAGGAATTTTTTACTAAGAGACACAACAATAGTCATTTCATCAACACAACAAGAAAGATGTGCAGAGTCATTGCTAAATTATTTATTTTTAATATATATATTTAAATATAAAAAATACCGTTGATAAGTAGAATTATTATTGAATTCTTAATTATTATTATACATGCATAACATATATGTCTAGTCGTATTTTATTTTTTGTTAGTCTTGTTTAATAACGATTTAAAAGAAAAAAAATTAATTATTTTTCGCAAGTTTTCTTTTTCAATTTTCTTAAATACAAAAATTGTAAATCAAATTTTTTTTTATTTTTAATATTTTAATCTCTGGGGATGATAAATTTAAATACAGAGGTATGAATAATTTAAGTATCGAAAAAAAAGTATTAGTAAACAATTAGTTCACTGTAATTAATGAAATCAAGTTATTAATCTGAACGTATTAGCGTAATGTAGGCATGTACATTAAGATTTTTGACAAGACGGAATTTAAATAATTTATATTATCGGTTTTTTAAAAATTTTTATCCATTATCTTATAATTATATAAATCTGTACACTAAATAACATTTAAATTTTAATGGACAATAAAAATTATTAATTATAAGTTCTTAAAAATTTAATTCTACAATAATAATATTATTAATAATTATTAAAATAATCATAAAGAGAGACAACAAAAGATTTCGTTTATATCTATATAATAAATCTACATATCTGGACATCGATGAATTCTGTACACTGTACATTTATTGGATCAGTTTTATAAGTTTTTTTTTTCTTTTCCATGTATCCAATCATGAGATTTATATCAATTAATAATATATTGAATATTAACAACGACTTTTGTTCTTGGTATTCTTGATTGGCGTTTTACAATTGACAATTAGCTCGATTAATATTTCAAGGCTAATTATTAATAAATTGGATGAATTTATTTGCTATTTATTATTTTTTTAAATTCATTTTGTCTTGTCGTTAAATAAATGAAATCATTTACTTAAAAGTGATTTTTTTTACAATGACTCAATAACTCGAGTAAAAAAATTATTAATGAATGAATGATTGAAAGAAAAATATAAATTGATATTTAAATTTTTTCATAAAAGTTAAAGTGACGTTAAATTCATTATCGTGATCTTATGAAAGATAAACTCTGATAAATTGATATCACGTTTCATTTTTTTTCCTTTTTTTTATAGTCCATTGACACTTTAATCATAATAATCGTCAGTATTATTGAGTTTACAGTTTCTTACACTCGTCACGTGATTACGAGTAGTAATAAGTGATAATAATTAATAATATTTAAAGATAATAAATAGTGGAAACTTTTAAAATGAATAGTAAAGGATTTTTTTTATAAATAACGTTCATTATGTTTTATTTGTTTTTCCTAATACTTGAATTAATTAATAAAGTAAATTAATATCAATTATACAAACATGCGTATCGATAATGAAATAATTAACGTAATAATAACAATAATTGTAAGAGATAATAATGAACAGATGAGTCATTAATAATCAATGATTGAACGTATAAATTTAAACAATTATCAGCATTCAAGTGCGGCATACATTAATTTCATGGAAGAGAAGAATATTATTTTCATCGGTTTTTGTAAAAATCTCTCGCAAAAATATGCCACGCTACCTCGGAATAAATTTTTATTTTTAAAAACAAATGAGTTTTATGCCATGAATGTAGAAAATTTTTAATTGATCATTGTCACTTCTCAACAGTAATTTCATCATCTTAATAAATGTAGACAGTTATATAGCGCTTGTTTTTTTCACCTAATACTTTTTTTATTCACCCAAGAGTATAACACATTGAAAAAATACATGATAAAATCATTCTCTGTGTTCGATCAAGTAGCCAGTAGCTTTTCTCTTGTCTCTTAGTAAAAAATTCCTTCGATTTAGTGGTCAATGTACAAATGGACGTCAACTTAAAAAAAAAATTCATTGATCTCCTGATTTATTATTTTTTGTTTGCACATCTGAAATAAAGATTAATATTATTTAATATTTAGTAGCTAGTAATAAATTTATGTTTTAATTATTTAAATATAAAAGTATAAAATATTTTTTCACTCATTAGGATGAAGAAAGACAGTAAATAAATATAGTAATTTGTAATTAATTAATTAAAGAAAAAAATGATTGTAACTCGAGTGTATTGAAGAACAATAAATAATAATTTTTAAATCAGTTGAATGTTAAATTATTACTTACTTCTGTTATATTTTTAATTAATTAAATTTATTATTATGGACAAACAACATAAGGTTAGATTGTTGACAGCACTCTGGCTACTGATGTTCATCCGAATCTTATTTTAATAATTTTAATGGCAATTTGATTGACACACGAATTAGTTCATTAAATAAATCCTAAGAAATTTATAATTAAGAATTAATAATTAACTTTATAACTTATGACAGCTGCTTTCTTCAAGAAACGACTGATGTTTTGGGTGAGTTTACAATTAAAATCGCATGCGCACTGAGAGACGCGCGGCATATTCTCGCGGAAGATTTTTTAAATTAAAAATTTAGTTGATAGAAAATAAAAGTAATGCAAATAACTTTACTTTAATTAACAAAAAAAAAAGATTTTGATTAAAATAAGACTCGAGACTTGATCGCAAGTTGTTTTATTAGATGTATAAAACATCTAAATGCATAATAATTATATTTAATATTAATAAAAACGCATTTTTTTATGGCATACACTTTTTATTCACCTTTTAAAGGTGTTTGCATTCATGATAATCACTGGAATTTTAGTGAATGGGCTTGTATTTATATTGATTTATAAAAATCAATGCATTTTACTGTAAAAAACATAAAGATTTTATTAAAATTGATCAAATTATTTCATTTTAAAAATTGTTGCATCAGCTTTTTTTGGACGAGGGGGTTGCGGGGACGGGGGAAGAGGGTCAGGTCACGTAGGCACGGTTGAGGGGTAGTTCGGACGTAAGGTCGAAGTTGGGTGGAGATCCCTCTCTACCTGCGCAGAAAAAAATCCGATACCAGTAAAATCGTCTACTGCGCAGGGTGAGTAGTAAGTAGGGGAAAGTGGTGGAAAAGTGAAGGGGCTAAGGGCAAGGGGCAAAAGGGTCAGTTGGCACCCGACACCCGATGTGTAGACATCGTAGTCGAAGTGTCCAACTATATTTCGAAATACTTTTGACTTTTTTTTTTTTTAAATTTTTTTTTTCCTTAACGTGATCCATGGTCACTTTCAAATAAAATTTTTTTTTTCAACTGGCGTTTTCGCAAGTTGAAATAATTAATTTTTTTTTCTTAATTTTTTTTTTCGTGTAGTAAATTCCAAAAGTCAAAAGTATTTTTTTTTTTTAATTAAAAAGTGTTGATTATTTAGACAGGTTTTCAATGGATTCCACCGACGGAAACTATCGTTTTCTGATGTCTTGACTGGAAGGAAGGATGGAACTGAAACACACTGACCTACCTCAAGAAACTGCTAGTTGTCATCCTACCAGCTGATCATCTGGCATCGTTCGGCAGAGAAATAAAGTTATTTCCCTGTTGAGGTTTGTTATTGTTTTTTGGTTTCTGTCACTCTCTTTTCTATTCTCTATTATTATCTGTCTATCTCATTTCACTTTTTAATTTTTATCAACGGTTCCGTATCTTTTTTTTTTTTTTTTTTTTAATTAAAATCATTACGTTTATTAATAGTCGAGTCATTTGAAACTAATTCGGTTTTTTCAACTAAAATTCAGTTTTTTCAAATTAAATTCGAGTCATTTAAATTAAATTCAGTATTCTCAAATTACCGTCAAGTCATTTACAGTAAATTCAGTTTTTTTATATCAGAGTCGAGTCGTTTAAAACTAGTTCGGTTTTTTTAACTTAAATTCGAGTCATTCATAATAAATTCAGTTTTTTCAAATTAAATTCAAATAATTTATAGTAAATTTAGTATTTTTAAATTGCAGTCGAGTCATTTGCAATATATTTAGTTTTTTTTTAATTAAGAGTTGAGCATTTGCATGAAATTCAGTTGTTTCAATTTCAATTCAAATAATTTACAGTAAATTTAGTATTTTTAAATTGCAGTCGAGTCATTTGAAAGTAGTTCGGTTTTTTTAACTTAAATTCGAGTCATTCGTAATAAATTCAGTTTTTTCAAATTAAATTCGAATAATTTATAGCAAATTTAGTATTTTTTAATTGCAGTCGAGTCATTTGCAGTATTTTTAGTTTTTTTAAATAAGAGTTGAGCATTTGCATAAAATTTAGTTTTTTTCAAATCAAAGTCGAGTCATTTGAAACTAGTTCGGTTTTTTTAACTTAAATTCGAGTCATTCGTAATAAATTCAGTTTTTTCAAATTAAATTCAAATAATTTATAGCAAATTTAGTATTTTTTAATTGCAGTCGAGTTATTTGCAGTATTTTTAGTTTTTCTAAATAAGAGTTGAGCATTTGCATAAAATTTATTTTTTTTCAAATCAAAGTCGAGTCATTTGAAACTATTTCGGTTTTTTTAACTTAAATTCGAGTCATTCGTAATAAATTCGGTTTTTTCAAATTAAATTCGAATAATTTATAGTGAATTTAGTATTTTTAAATTGCAGTCGAGTCATTTGAAATATTTTTAGTTTTTTTAAATAAGAGTTGAGCATTTGCATAAAATTTAGTTTTTTTCAAATCAAAGTCGAGTCATTTAAATTAAATTCAATTCTTTCAAATTAAAATCGAGTCATTTACATTTAATTTTTTTTCTTTTTCAATTAAAGTCGAGACTTTTGCATTATTTTTAGTTTCTTAGAATTAAATTCGAGCGTTTAAACTTATCTTTAAATCTGTAGAATCATTTATATTCGAGTCATCTTTCAAATTTTAATTAATATATTTAATATTGGGGTGTGAATCCATATATACACATAATCTTTTCAAAATTAGAGTCACGTACATATCATAAGAACTAGAGTCACATATTTTTCACCGCCTTTTTTTTTTTTTTTTTTTTTTTCTTAATAAATTAAATTCTGTATCAAGTGATACAAAATTCCGGTTTTTTTTACAAGTAGAATCATACAAATCGAACTAATTTTTTCAAAAATAGAGTCATTTTTATTACAGTAAAGTCATTTGAGTTGAGTTAAATTTTAAAATATGCCATTTAAATTAAATTAATTTTTCCAAGTAGAGTCATTTATTTTTTTAAATTTTGTCTTTTTTTTTTTTTTTATTATATTCATTTTAATTAGAGTCATTTGAATCACAAGCAGTACTAACCGAGTAACCTTTTTTGTTTTCTATAAATTGAATAACTCCCTTCTGGAGTTATTGTATTTTATTTTTTTAATTTAACATGGGGTGTAGATTGATTGGTTATCAATAGCCTTCTGCTGTTGATAATTCAAACACAACTTTTCTTACCCATCTCACACACATACACATACGCTCTTTGCGTTTCCAACTCTCTCTCTCTCTTCTATTTCTTATCTTTTTCTTAATTTTTTTAATCGGGGTAATTAGATTAATTAGTGGACCAGTAATAGGTTTTTTGTTGAGAGTATTCTCTCAGTAGAATCACGCGTTTAATTTTAGAGTCAACCAACCCTTTCCTAACTCATCTCTTTCTCTTTCTATACCACTACCCTTACCTCTTTTTTAATTTTAATAATTAATTCGCGTTGGGTTTTGTCCGCGAAATGGGATATTGGTCTAGTGATTTAGTTGGGTGGGGGTTTATGGGTGTTAGGGATTATAAGGACATTTGGTTCTTATAATTTATTTAGAATTAAATTCACGCGAATTAGAGTCTGAAAATATATATCGCTCTATAGATCTTAAAGGCGAAAAATATTGTTACGCTGTTATGGGTGGCCAACTATAGCAGCGTATATAAAATATTTTTTTTATGCATTAAAAATTAAAAAAAATTTATTTTTTTTTCTTTTTTAATGATAAAAAGTTGAAAAAAGAAATTTTCCCTGATCAGTTTTAATTTTTTATGAATTATTCTGTCCCACCCTTTGAGTACCCGGGTGCGATTTGGGTGCCGGTCTCAATTCATTTAAAATTTTTCTGATCAAATCTTTTCTTTTTTAAGTGTTTAAGCGTCTGTAGAGCGATATGTATTTTTTTTTATTTATTCAATTAATTAGAGTCACTTTTGCTGCGTTAGTTAATAAGTTAGTTTTACTATAGGAGGGGAATAATATAGGACTGGGGTTTTGATGTCACTAGACTGATCGGGGGAGTAGATTAATTAAATAATTCGGGTTTTTTTTTTAAATTAGAATCACCCCATCTCTTTCTTCTTAATGAGTGGTAACTCTACCACTCATTTACTCTTTCATTCACCACACACTTTACCCCTTTTTTTTTTTTTAAATCGAGTATTAGCGTCACGGTTTTTTAGATTTTTAAGTTACTGGTCCAGGGGTTTTTAAATCAGAGTCAATTTTGCTTTGGGTTCTTTTTAGCTTCAATTCTTTTTCTATCTCTCTCATACACCCTTACTTACACCACCCCTGAGAATCTGTTCATTTTTAATGAAATCGAGTCTCACCCCACACGCCGCCGTATAGTCGAGGTTACTCACAACCTCGCTTACGGCGACTTTTCTCTACACACCAATCTACACCCTTGACTTTTTTTTCCCTTAAATTCATTAAATTAGATTTAAATTAAAAAAGACACTTGGCACTTGGTCAGGTGGCATTACCATTAGAGTCTTTAGTTTACTCGTTGGTACTGCTTGCATGTCGTATTAATTTGATTAGAGTTACTTTAAAAATCGGGTTTTTTCTTTCTTTTTCTAATAATAAATTTAATTTAAATGGCATTCCCGCGTAAATTATGAGCCCTGGCATTAGGTCAGGCTGTCGCGATATTTAATTGCTAGTTTTTTTATAATATATATCCTGATCTTCTGGGCTGGTACGCATAACCCTCCGGTTCGATCGATGTCGGTCCTTATTGGTCGCATGCTATAAGAAAATCTATCATTATCATGTTGTTATCGGTATTATCATTATTATTGTTGTTGTCGTAATTAATAACAATATCATTACCACTTTATGAGTGAGATAATGATAGTGTAAGTGGCCCTAGCAGGTCACGTTACACGATTGATATTAATATTGACTGCAATGGTTTTATTGATGATATCACAATGATGTGATTTTATAGTGACTTTTGTGTGCGATCAAAACGGGGATTCGATTTATCGATTGGCTGGTGGCCTAATGCTACGCATACGGTTCGGTTTTGATGGTAATATATTATGTAGTTTTTATTATTCTTCGAAAGAAAACACACACACACACACTTTTTTTTTTATCACACATGTATTTACACCCCAATAATTTTTTTTTTAACTTCAATTTTATAAAACTAGAGTCATTTGAATTAACGCCAGTTTTTTAATGATAGAGTCATTTAAATGAGAGTAATATCATCATTGTAGAGTCATATTTACAGAATCGGAGATATTTTGAGTAGGTTCAGTTTTTAATGTTTTTTTTTTTTTTTTTTTTTTTCAATTAATCAATTAAATGTAAATGCTCATTCCCCTTTAATTTTTTATCGTCATTTAATTCGAGTCATTTTACAAACAGTCGAGTTGATAAATTTAGTATCTATTTAATAGAAGTAGAGTTATTTTTTTTAAGAGTAGAATCGGTTTTTGTTTTACTTAATGATAGAGACCTGGCACTCGGTCAGGTTTCACTATATTTCTTTAAATTTCTATTTTCAATACATGTCGATCGTTATTGCTCGTATATGCTAAGAAAATCTGTAATAATCATGCTGTTATCGGTATTGTCAATATTATTGTTGCTGCCATAATTAATATCAATACCATTATCATTCTATAATGATAGTGTAATTGGCCCTGGCAGGTCGCATTACACGATTGATATTAATATTGACTGCAATGGTTTTATTGATGATATCATAATGATGTGATTTTATAGTGACTTTTGTATACGATCAAAAGGGAATTCAGTTTCAATTAAGTAGTTTAATGTGAATGCTCATTCATTTTCAATTTTTTTATCGTCATTTAATTCGAGTCATGTAATTTAACGTCAATTTGGTAAAAGTAGAGTCACTTTAATTAGAGTCATTTTCTTTAACAATAGAGTCATCTTATTCGAGTTTTTTTTAAAAAAGTCGAGTCATTTAATTTAGCGTCATTTTGATACAAGTAGAGTCACTTAAATTAGAGTCTTTTTTTTTTTATTTTTTGCTTCGATAAATTAATTTACTGTAAATGCTCATTTATTCTTAATTTTTTATCGTCATTTAATTTAGCGCCAATTTGGTAGAAGTAGAGTCAGTAGTTTTTTTGAAAGTAGAGTCTTTTAATTAAAGTCGTTCTTTTGACAGTAGCGTCATTTAATTCGAGTCATTTAATTTAGCGTCATTTTGATACAAGTAGAGTCACTTAAATTAGAGTCTTTTTTTTTTATTTTTTGCTTCGATAAATTAATTTACTGTAAATGCTCATTTATTCTTAATTTTTTATCGTCATTTAATCGAGCGTCAATTTAGTAGGAGTAGAGTCAGTAGTTTTTTTGAAAGTAGAGTCTTTTAATTAAAGTCGTTCTTTTGACAGTAGAGTCATTTAATTCGAGTCATTTAATTTAGCGTCATTTTGATACAAGTAGAGTCACTGAAATTACAGTCTTTTTTTTTTATTTTTTGCTTCGATTAATTAATTTAATGTAAATGCTCATTTATTCTTAATTTTTTATCGTCATTCAATTTAGCGTCAATTTAGTAGAAGTAGAGTCAGTAGTTTTTTGAAAGTAGAGTCACTTGAATTAGAGCCATTTTTTTTTTTATTTTTATTTCAATCGAATTAATTAATGTAAATGTACTTTAACCCCCCCCCCCCTCCGTTTCTTTTTATTTTATTAAAGTTCCGTAGATTCGAGTCATTTTTTAAATATAAAGTCACTTAAATTAAAGTCATTCTTTTAACAATAGAGTCATTTTATTATTCATTTATTTAGTTTTGATAGCATTCCAGTTATTATTTAAAAAAAAAAACTAGATACGTGAACCGCACCCCGACATGTTTATTTTTTATCTTTTTTTTTTGCATTTTTTAGGAATTTGTTTTAGGTTTAGAAATATGATTTTTTTTTTAATAGATTTCTCAAGGTTCCGTAACCTCACCATGAATTGGATAAATTTTATAACTTTTTTTTTTTTGTTCAGGTTTAGATGTATAATTTTTCTTTCTACTTTTCTTCAGTATATTTTTCACGATTCCGGGGACTTACTTAATCCTTACCATATTGAAATTATTGAGCTGATAATTTCTTTTTTTTTTCTTTCTAATTTTTTTTTTTTTCAGGTTTAAGTATAGGATTTGGATGATTTTTTCCCTATATCTTTGATGACGTGTCTAATCTAGAGTCCAATGGAATCTATTGACATGACTGGCCTACCAGGACCAGAATAATTTTTTGGACAGTGATGTTGCTGAACATTGAGGACAAGGTGTTGCCGAGCCAAGGACACACCGCTGCTTTTAATTTTTTTTCTGGTGGATATTTATTCTCAAATCTTTTATTTTTTCCATAAATATGTATCCCTGTATTTAATCTATTGGGATATATATTTTAGTTTCAGATCCAGTCAACGAGAATAAGGATATCCATAGGTGCCAAGGAATACCGAGACCAGGAGAAGGAGGACCAGGACCAGAAAGAAGAATAATTATTAATTGATCATCAAGATTAATATTATCATTATTATTATTATTATTATTATTATTAATTATTAATTTAGTTTAAGATTAATTGTATTTAGTTTGAAATTATTATTTTATACAGGTGTGAGTGTGATGAATGATATTAGAATAATTTATAATTTAAGAATGTAATTTATATTTTTATAGAGTGAGAATGTTTTCGAGTGGCATGTATCTTTTGCATTTTTCGCATGGTGCTTGCGTGTTTTGCTTTTTTTTTTTTTTTTGATTTCTTTTTATTGCATGGTTTTGGGTAGTTTGTCTTTTATTTTAATTTCCTTTTTTTCCTTTATCCTTCTAGGTCTTAAATATAAGTATGAATGAATGTAATTTAATTTACCTATAAGCATGTAATGAATGGATTGTATGTAAATTTTTATTGCTTTGTGATCATACCCGAATATTATTTATAAGCGTATGGAGTGTGTGTGTTATTAAGTACTGTGTGATCAGACCTGAATGTTACTATTAAGGCTTAATTTTAAGGAATTTTATTTATGAAAATTTATTGTTTTTTTTTTTTTTATATGTATTTATTTTATAATTGTTTAATGTATGAAATTTTGTATTTAGTTTTATTTAGCTTTTTTTTGGTCACCAATCGAGTGATCACTGTGTTGGTCGGGTTTTTTCACTGGTAAAATCCTCCGATTTAAACCGATAGATTCCGGGTCTATCGGATTTTTATCGGAGTATTTTATCGGTGTTGAGGTTTCCCAAACGGGCTATTTTCTTTCTAACAAAAGAAAATAGCCTAGACCAGTACAATTGTATTTCTAAACAAATACAATTGTAGGTGAATGCGCACAGTATAGGAAGTCGGTCCTCAGCCGCTTTTTTTTTTTTTTTTTAAATAATAAATTCTAATATTTATTGTTTTTAATTGAGCATTTATAAATGAAAAAAATAACCTTCCCCTTATTTTTAATTAAGTATTTAGATTATAAATAGAATTAAGTATATTTATAAGAAAGTGAAAAATCCATATAATTAAAAAGAAGCAGAAGAATCCTTATAAATACAGGTAAGTAAAAAAAAATAATAAACATTAATGCAATCAAATAAACAAAAAAAAAAAATTATGAAAAATCAAGAAAAATATATACTATAATTTTCTCTTTTTTTTACAATATTATTTATATTTTTCATCTGCTTCTTTACAAAAGTATTTATTTCCTGAATGATGTTTGTCGTACAGATAATGAATATTATTGTAAAGAAGTAAATCGTAAATATAAATATTAATATTTATACTACAGAATTTTCGAATAATAAATGTATATACATATTCTTTAAAAAAAAAAAAAATCTTCACAGAATTCTTTCTGGAAGTTTCTGTATTTTTTTAATTTTTGCGCGTGCGCAATAGAAGATTGTTCTTTAGTAGTTTTTTTTTTAATATTCATTAATTAAAATTCTTTTATATTGAGCAATTCTGATTCAAATAAGAAAATACTTTTCCTTTATTTTAAATATAATATTTTATTTATTAATGTACTTGTATATAAATATATGTCTAAAAAATATATACATACATATATTTAATGGTAATAAATAACAAAGAAAGTAAAAAAGAGAACAAATTATCAGCAATAAATTTCCAAAATTTTTAAATGTTTGCGCATGCGCATTGATGAAACTTTACATGTCTACTTATTTTTGAGTGTATGTACGTAAAAAGTCTGTTCTTAGACGCTTTGTTTTTTTAATAATAAATTTTTATTTCAATTCTCGTTAATTATTCATTTATTTTTTTTTTTAAACCTTTTCTTTATCTTTAATTAAATATTTAATTTTACAAATAAAAATAAGCGTTTTTCAAAAAACGAAAGTAATTTTAATTATGAAGAATAAGTTACACACGTAAATACAGGTAAGTAAAAGAAAAATAATACCTAAAAGTAAATAAAACAAAATTTCAGTATATATTTGCAAAGAACTTTTTATTGGACTTTCGCTTTGTAGTTTTAAATTTTCGCGCATGCGCACCTGGTTTGGTTTGTTATTTGAAATTTTGGCTCACGTTCCATTTATTTTTTATCATTTCTGCTAGGTCTCACTACCGCTCATAGTCATTTTAGCTATGTCAATTTGGGTAAACGTAATTGGAAACCTTGCGTGCAACCGGAATGTAAAAAAGTTATGGCGCGAAAATTCAAAACCTTGGTCGGCTGTTATTAGGTCGAGGACCCTAATAATAGCCATGCTGTTTATGAAATTTTCGACATGAGCATTTTTTTTCATTATTTATCTGTTGAAAAAACATTTTTTTTTAAGTTTAAATGTTTGCTAACTTTACTATCATATTTTTTAATCCTTTTATTTCAAATTATTTATTACTTTAATAATTTTTTTTCATATAAATTATACTACAACTATTTTCCATTGGGGGGTGTTAGGGTCAGCCGTTAAATTGTGGCGCATGCGCATAAAAAAACCGCGCACTTTTGATTTCCAGTGTCAGAGGAACTTGGTAAGTTATAACGGTAAACAAAACCTTAACCTCAAACCTTAAGTAGTGTAATAAATTTTATTGTCATCCCACCAAGAGAATGCACCTCGGGTGTCGTCGGTTTTTACTCCCACCCTAGATGTTTTATATGCTAAATGTTCTCCTACTTTTCTGTGCGCATGCGCAGTTCATAAATGTTTGGTAGTGGGGGCAATTTCCGAGGTCTATTCTCTTACTGGGACTACAATACAATAAAGTAACGTCTATTTAAAAAATTATCAGATGTCAAAATAATAAAATATCTAGTGTTCCAAATAAACAATGGAATCTGAAGGTTGTTTTTTAAACAGTACAGCAGTTTTAGAATGGACGAACGTATCAGGAACAACAACACGAAAAGTCAATTACAAGTCAGCACAATTGCGGCTTATCAGAAATAACCTCCGTCAAATGCTTGTCCAGGTCCAAGCCGAGAAGTCAAACACAACTTTCAAATTATTAATCCGTGGTGTCAATGTTCTGAATCGTTTCATGCACGAAGGTAAGGCGACAATTAAATTTAATGAAGAACGATGTACACTTTTTATTTCCAACGCACCGGCAGCTCAGCTCACGTCATTTTTAAAAACAATTTTCGTTAAAATGACCGGTCAACCTGAGACCAAAGTCGCTTCCCTAAAGCAGCATCTAGCCGCTAATGTAAATTTAGGCGGGGTCCAAGACATCAGTCCAGCAACCGCTGTAGAAATAAAAGCCGCCAAAGAAAAAGCTCTGACTGTTGCTGCGTCGCGTAAAACAGTGACGACACCGTCACCAAGCAACGTCCGGAAACGTAAGTTACTAAACTCGGAAAACGGCACAAAGGTACCAGTTGCTAAAAAACTTTACAGCAATCCGACAATCAGTGAATTGACTGAGGAACAAAGCCAAGTATTGGAAGCAGTATTACGCGGGAATAATATTTTTTTTACTGGTTCTGCCGGTACGGGGAAGTCTTATCTGCTGAAGAGAATCATCGGAGAACTGCCACCAGACGTAACGACAATTACGGCAAGTACTGGAGTGGCTGCTTGTCATATTGGCGGGATAACTCTCCATCAGTTTGCAGGGATTGGTTTGGGAAACGGAACCTTGGAACGATGTTACCAACTTGCCTCACGTCCATCCGTTGCTGCGGTCTGGCGCAAAACTAAGCACCTGATCATCGATGAAATTTCAATGGTCGACGGCGACTTGTTCGAGAGAATTGAAGCCGTCGCTCGACATATTCGTAGGAACGACAAACCCTTCGGCGGGATCCAGTTGATTTTGTGCGGGGATTTTTTCCAATTGCCTCCGGTTAAAAAAAACGATGCAATGAAATTTTGCTTTGAAAGCAAAGTCTGGGACAGTTGCATCAACTGCAACTTTGAGCTGCAAACCGTTCATCGACAGAAGGATCAGACGTTCGTTAAGCTGCTGAACAGTATAAGGATCGGGAGGGTCACTGATGAGATAAAGGAAATTCTAAAAGCTACGGCGAAGCAGAAAATTGAAAAAGACGGGATTTTAGCAACGAGACTCTGCTCCCATGTGAAGGAAGCTGATGAAATTAACGAGTCCCAGCTAGAAAAACTTGAAGGGATTACTAAGCATTACATTGCTCAGGATTCTGAGGAATCCATGAGCAAGACACTGGATCAGCAGCTGTCGGTTCCTGGGAAACTGACTCTTAAAATCGGCGCACAAGTGATGCTGCTGAAAAACATAAATATCGTCAATGGACTAGTCAATGGAGCGCGGGGTGTAGTTATAAGATTTGATGACGAGATTCCAGTTGTTCAGTTTTGTTCTGGTGAAATTTATCCAGCGAAATCTGAAAAGTGGATGCTGAAGATGGCCAATGGGAGTTTTATTCATCGCAAGCAGATTCCACTGAAACTTGCTTGGGCTTTTTCTATTCACAAGAGCCAAGGACTGACGTTAGACTGCGTCGAGATGAACCTCAGCAACGTTTTTGATGCGGGACAATCCTACGTCGCGTTGTCCCGGGCTCAAAGTCTCGGCGCTTTGAGGGTTTTGGATTTTAATGAAAAGCAAGTATGGGTCAGCACCAATGTGCTGGAGTTTTATAAAAAATTTAGACGAAATTTGCATAATATGAAAATATTTGCACTAGGAAAATCTGGAAAAACCAAAAGAAAATAAGACATTTGTAATAATTTTTGTTTGAAACTGACTGACAATGAGGATAATAAAAAATTGTGCCTTAGATAAATAATCTTATGTCTAGTTTTTTTATTGTAAATTAAAAATAATAAATTTATAAATTTTTTACATATAAATACAGGAGATTTTTTGTACAAATATCAGTAGTCTTCGGCGGTTATTTCAATGGGTGGTATGTAACGCCACTCATTGTCTGCTATCGTTTGATCCTCGCGATTGGAGCTTGATGGCGAGTTATCATTGCTACTACATCGTATGTCTAGTTTGAATTGTCCTGGCATGAAAAATACTACTCGGCATTCATGATAAGCACGTCCGTATTCTTGTAGCTGTTAATTAGTAATTATTAATTATTTACAGTTGATGTTCAGTATTTACTTTTAATTGAATAGATTTAAATTAAATTAAATTCACAGGAAGGTGGAGAGTAAATTAAAATTTATAACTTAATTTTAACTGTCTGCCTTATGAATTCATCATTTCATTAAGTTGATCTTGTATATATTTTCTTTTCTTTATGAACTTACCGTAGGAAGCATTACTTTGCTAGCACCAGCAATGGCCAACAGATTATCAAGCTTATAATTACAAGTACCATTCTGGTAGTCTTGATAAAATTCAATAGTTAAACATAAGTTGCTTAGCGGACGTTCTAGAGAATTACAAACTCCAACTCCAATACTGACACAGTCACCAATCGTACAAGTGATTTCATCTTGAGGTTTTACAGCCGTGTCATTGATTACAACTTCTGTAATTTAATAATAATGTTTTAATATAATTAATAATAATAATAATAATATTCTTTAATTATCATACTTCTGACCTTTAAAAAAAAATTAATATTTTTACTTGAAATTCTATAGATTTATTTTAAAATTTTTGTAAAAGTAATCCATGAAAAAGTTTAAATTTAAAAAAACAAATTTCAAAATTTTCCCGCGAAAATTTAAAAATCGCCAAAAAAAAAAGAATGACTCGTTTTTTGCAAATATCTCTGTAAATATCAAATTTTGAAAAAAATTATAAGAGACCTTTTTTGTAGCTCTTTAAGTTTTCTACAAAAAAGGTATCTTGTAACTTTTTCAAAAACTCGATAGCCACCGAGATATTTCAAAATTTTCTCGCGAAAATTTAAAAATCGCCAAAAAAAAAAAAAGAATGAATCGTTTTTTGCAAATATCTCTGTAAATATCAAATTTACAAAAAAATCATAAGAGACCTTTTTTGTAGCTCTTTAAATTCTCTACAAAAAAGGTATCCTGTAACTTTTTCGAAAACTCAATAGCCACGGAGATATTTCAAGTTTAAAATTCCGTTTCCTTTCTCATGTGATAAAGATGAATAATAATTATACTTTTTGATAATTACCCCATTGTAAAGGACTCATTTTCACGAGATCAAGCATATCACGAGTGAAAGTGATCCCCGTTAACGTGGCCTTGCCCGTCAAATCAGTGCCGAGCAACTGCCACCTCATATCAACCAACGAGGACGTATGCTGAGAGCAAATTTTCTGTAGCTCCCCATTGACATCAGTACTACTAATTGCTGACAACTTATCCAACGGACAGCGATCAACTGGAACTGGAATCCTACATGATTCTCTGCCTCCCATATAAATACATTTACTCTGCGTATAATACAACTCCATTTCCTGATTAGTCATATTAACTACATCAAGTACAAGATAAAATTGACTAGGTGTTTCAGCTGGCAAGACATCCCAGCTCGTAATATTAACACTCGGCAGCATTTCAATAGAAATAAATACCGACGATACTCTGCAGTAGCCGTCAATTAATCCCGCGCCACCAGAATACTTGATCATCAATTGCCCCTCGACAATAATATTCGACGGTGGCTGTATAGTTAATTTAGCTAATTGCGAATTCAATCCTGAACTATTTGACGACGTTGCTGGTAAAGACGAGGGTTTTTTTTTTGATTGCGACAAATGGGTGCGCGATGGCCATGACTTTGAATTACTCTGTGATGTACTGTTGCTGATACGCGGACTCGGTTTTAACTGCTGCGCTTCTTTATTGACGACAATAAACTCCATATCAGCGTAAAGATAAAGTGTAAGACTAGCACTAGCACCCGGTTCAAGCGGTAGTTGAGAATTTAAATTACTATCACTCCATTTAAATATTTTCGACTCCTTAATACTATTCAGTGATGATTTTATCGAAGTCTCGATAGTCTCGATGGCTACTTGACCACAATTTTTAATTGTTATCGTGCACTCAGTACTCTCTCCCCCATACAACGACACACTCGCACTCGTCACGATATTTTTACCAGTACTAAAACTTGCCGTCTGCGGTAAACTTGTGGCGACGTCTATTTTTGGTAGACTTGGAATCACCGTGATGTTATAAGACGGATATGGCATACCTGGAATATTTCGTAACCGACAGTTTGATTTAACACCGAGTGTATGGGTACTGAACCCATGAATTTCCAGTGTCCCGGACTCTCTAGGAGTACCGGCTAGTGACACACCAATTGGTCCAGCTTTTCCTGGCAATGTAATGCTCTCCGGAAGCGACTCAAAGACGATGCCGCTGGTCAGCAGCCGCATGTTGGACACGACCAATTCAAATGGCAGAGGATTTATCAACTGGATAGAAACCTCGCAGATGTCACCGTCGACCCACAAATAGTCGACGCTGTTTTTCGATACATTTTTACGTTCAAGCGAACCGAAGTTTATGGGAGTGAATAAAAACGGGCCGTGGTCCTCTTTGACTCGTTGGATTTTCTGCGGCTGGAGATGCGGCGGTAGATTTTTCAGGGCAAACGCTTTGGTCATGGGTATGTTTATTAAATTTGCTGGTGGGATCACGATTCCTGACTCGAGAACGAGCGGCACTGGGGCACCTTCGCATTGCTGAGCGACTCCTTGTAACTGCAGTGCGATGTCTGTACGTTCGTTGGGTGATAGATAGTGAAATAGTGTTTGTAATATGAATGTCATATGGCGGGTCGCTAATGCCGGGTTGCCCATGCGATTAGCGGCGACGATTAGTTCGTTGAGGACTTGGATTTGTATTGCTGGCCAGCCTTTGCGGTTGTCATCGGTCATGTCAGATGGATCTAGTGATAGTTTGAACCCTGAGGTAGATTGTAGCAGCAAATTGTAGCACTGCTTCCAGTCTCGGTGAGGATTGTGAGGTGATACGTATCTTAGTGCTGCCAGACGCATGCAGAATGATGCTTTTCTGCTGAACCCAAATGAGGAATACAGTTCAGCTAGTTTTGTAAAACGTTCGATTTTTTCCTGCTCGCTTAAATTTATGTGATTGAAGACGACGTTGTTTAAAAAACACGCAGCTTGTAATGGACTGTTTTGTTCAATGGATATGCGGGTCGCTTTGAAACTGGCCTCTGTTTCGACGATAGCGGCGTTCTGATATTTGCTGTAGTGAACGATCGCTTCGCGGTACTTCTTTGCTATTTCTTCAGCGGATAGTAAATGCGGGATGTGGACTTTTGTGGGCTCATCGTTTGTGGGACTAGGGAGAGACTGAGATTCGCGCCTTTTGCCGGGACTTGTTTCTTGGAGGGATGAATTGCGGTGTAGGGTCAAGGATCTGCGTAAATTGGGGTAGAGTATCATTGATGATGTGGCACATAGACCCTCATAGGCGGCTCCAAGCCAGAGCCAGTCGTTGACTGTTTGAAGATTTGCTGCTGCTGTGCTGTAGTAATTTAGAGCTTCAATACGGAGACCTAGTAAAATAAAATAAGAATTGTTAAGTAATTAATTTATTAATAAATGGAGGCATCAGTTCAGTATTTTTTTTTATAATGGAAATTTTTACAAGGCTGCTAAAATTTATTCTACAGTTCTATTGCCTATGGAAATATTAAATATGTAGTTTAGTTGCATAAAAAATAATTGCAGTGTTCTATTGCTTATAGAAAAATAATTCATGATGTTTGATTGATTGCTATTTAATTGTGAACCCAATCAAAGAAATTCCTAATTAATGTAGACAAGCTTCTGATTTATTTGCTGAGAAAATCTTGTACTTGTTGAGGAGAAATGATCAGCGTTAATGACCGATCACTTGATAAAAAAAACGCAGCTGGTCTGAAAAATATCAGAACCTCGGTAGTCTTGACAATAGCAACTGTAAAACTTGACTGAGTTTTCTATCAGAAATTAGTGAGCTGATCAGGTGATTCCCTAAGTCGACTATGAGATTCAACCCAGTGTCTTATTATGGACCGGGCGAGTTATACTTTTGTCAAGACTACCGCGGTTCTCATATTTTACAGATCAATCGTCTTTTTTTTATCAAGTGATCGGTCTTTGTTGATCATTTCTCCTCAAGTACAAGATTTTCTCAGGAAAATCAGGAGCATCTACATTAATTAGGTATTTCTTTGATTGGGTTCACAATTAAATAGCAATCAATTCAACATCATGAATTATTTTTCTAGGCAATAGAACTGCAATTATTTTTTTATGCAATTAAATTACATATTTAATATTTACCTAGGCAATAGAACCGTAGAATAAATTTTAGTAAGCAGTAAGAGTTTCCATTGTACAAAAAAATATTGCAGGAAACTGATGCCTTTAATATAAATACTTACCAGCTTGCAAAGATAAATCAGCTAAATGTTTAGTCATCCGCCCAGAGCATTTTTTTCTATTATTCCTCGATTCCAAGTCCAGTCCAATGAGTTCTTTTTTTTCAAACGGAGCTCGTAGTAACGGAGCCCGGTCTATTTTCTCTCTCAACCTCTTCAATCTCTTAGACTCCAGTATCCAAAACAAAGCGTTCAAACATTCCATCACCTGGTTCTCCAAACTCGGACACAATTCATCATGATAATAAATCGCTCGCGTTTTGAAATTTGAAGGCGGCGTGAAACCAGCTGGTGGCTCGTTGATATTATCAGACTCAGTGGGTCCAAAAAATATGGCACGTGAATCATATAACGTATCATTATACTTAACTTTAAGTGTCTCATGTAGTCGGCATAATTCACTAAATTCATTCTGTTCCTCATACTTGCTAAATGTTATCAGACCCAATAAACGTCTGTGAGTTTGAAAATCGCCCCAATCAATATTTTCAACAGGGTAATCACGAACAAAACGTATTATTATCTCACGTGTACTTCCACCAGAGTCCACGATATTTAATTTGCTCAAACTTTTGTTGATTCGATCGCACAATCTTGTCAATAATTTTGGTTTCAATTGAGTGCCAATTGATTTTAATAAAACTAAAAGTGATGCGTGATCGTGTGTTGTTTGGTCATAGTCTGGCTGTGACATATTTTATTATTTATTATTGTTTATATATATATTTATATTACTACTTATTATTTTTTATCTGCTTTGCTGATTACGTATTTTGTTTAAAGCTTTGGATTATAAATTTATCTGAAATTCAAAAATTATGTTAATAAATTGATTGATTAAAAAAAAAAGGGTTGATAGATTACAAGTATGAGATATTAGTTTGCAGGTTGTATTTATGTGGTTTATAAATTTATATTAATTATTGGTATACGTACTGGTCATAATAGATGAATAATTTATTGCTATTATGATATTTATTATAAATAATGACGTTAAATATACGTGTTAAGACATTTATGAGTATATACCAGTTACAGCTGTATGTACATATATATACTTATATATATAGATATATATAACATATTTATTCATTATTTTGAGTAGGAGATACATAACCTAGAAATCAGCTGACAGTTTGACAATTTTCATGACAGCTAGTGGATTTATTTTTGGATCGTTATTTTGCTACAAATAAATATACAGATATATATTTTTATGTATGTATATACATTTTGTTTTTAATAGTTATTGAATTTATATACTTTTATTTATTTTTTTAATTTTTAATTTATTGACAGTAGAAATTAATTTGATGCAAACCAATTTTTTTAAATTCCCGCTATAAAAATTAAAATTTTTTTAATTCATTGATTTTCAAATTATTTATTTATAAATGTAGTTTTTGAAAATTTTTTTGTTTAAATAATCAATGTCATATGTATGATGCTGAAAGTATGACACCTGACATTTGTGTTTTTTTATTATCAAGTTAATTGTCATCATAAAATTTAAAAAAAAATGCACAGTATAATTTTTGAAAATTTTTCACGTGTCACTTTTTGAGAAATTCGTTTATTTTCTTCGCTAATTAATTATGATACTGAAGTTAGCAATTATCAATTTTTGAATTTTTACAAGAAAAAAAAAAAACAAAAATATGCACGTATAGAAAATTTAAAAAACTCTAAGTATATTTTTTTAAATATGTTTTTTTTCAAGTCTATCATTTTTAAAAATATGAGACGTCAGTTAACTTTAGCATCATTCATTAATTTAAATTTTTAAATCCAGATTTGGTCTAATTCGGGTATCGGCAGACCCCAGGTGAGAAGGGAAAGAAACCCCTGGGGTATTTAATAAGTTCAAAGTCATTTAAAATATACAAATATATAATATTTTATTAAAAGAAATCGGAAACGAGAGCAAAAAATCTTGACTTGAGCAGAGTAAATTTCAGGTCTCTCCCTTGACTGACTTGTCTGAGTACTAATTTTACACAATTACAATACACTTAAATAGTAGCTTTTGTATAAACTTCAGAGTAGTGATGACGTTTGCGGAAATCTCTTGTCTCCTTTGAGTTTACTATCAAAAAATTTCCATAGAATTCACTGGATAGGGTTGACATGCTGATGAATTTTATTCCTTAACAAAGCAACCAAAGTCTTAATAGTTAACATAAAATTATCAAAGAAGTAATTTTTTTAATGGCTGCTATTTTTAGCATCATGTTATATGTAAAAAGTTCTGGTTTGTGTAAAATAATAATATTTAATTTTTATTAACAGATTGATAAAAAATGACTACAAATAGCAGTGAGTTGAATACAGTTGATATAGAAGATAATAAACCGCATATTGTTGACACACCAGAGCACGATCATTCAAGATGTCAATCACCGAAGCATGGCACCACATTATCAACAAGCACCAGTAGTTTTGAAGCACTAGATCCTCATGATCCAAATCTGAGTCGTTTAGCAACGACGATGTTCGAAAAAACAGGTGAATATCTACAGGATGAATTGACATCAACTCATGCTGACTATCGGTTACTTGAAAGATTAAACAAAGAGACGATTGCTAAATATGCTGAGTTGAAAACAATATCAACGAATGTATCACAATCATTGGAGGCACTTAATCAGAAATATAAAAAATTGCAACCTGTTTTGGATAATATTAATCAGATTGATGACAGTATTGCTAAATTGGAACAAGCTGCTTATAAATTAGCAGCTTATTCTAAAAGATTAGAAGCTAAGTTTAAAGATCTTGAGAAGGAAAGTAGAAGTAAATAAATTTATATTTTATTATTTAAATGTTCAAAAGTGGAGTCTATTATAAATTGTTATTAATAATAATAAAATTCAAATGACATTTATTATTTGGTTTTAATTATTTTCCTTTTTAACACCAAATAGTTTTTATGCTAGTAAGTTATTTTCAGATTTTTTAAAATTTTGATAAAGGAAAATTGTTATATTGTTACAATTTATATTTATTTACTTGACAGTTAATACTTTATTGATTTAATATTGCTTAAGCATATTTTTGTGTTTTTTTTTTTTTTTGCAGAGTAGCTTCTTTATTAAAATTCTCAAAATTTGTGACATTATTAAGCATCATTCCAAGAACATTCTCCTAAATTTTCAAAAAAAAATATTGAAAAATAAGCCAGTGCTGGTGGGGAGAGACAACCCTCCTCAAAAAAAAGTCTCCATTGTATTTTTTGAGGAGGGTTGTCTCTCCCTACTACCACTGGCTTATTTTTCAATATTTTTTTATGAAAATTTAGGAGAATATTCTTGAAATGATTCTTAATAGTGTCACAAATTTTGAGAATTTTAATAAAGAAGCTACTCTGCAAAAAAAAAAATCAAAAAATATCTTTTTTTTTGGTATTTCAGACCTTTCACTCTTTAAATAATAACAATCATTTATAATCTTGTAACTAATTAAATTTACCAACAATTGTTATGAATAAATATGATTATCACTTTTAAAAATTGGGTTTATTAGTAAAATCTAACTTACATATTTGATAATTATTGTTTATGTTTTATTAATAATATTATTGATTTAATAATTAAATGTAAAATGCCATTATAATCGATGACTATATTAACTAATTTAACTTATTTGTATTGAGCTGTATGTTTAATATGTTTATTATAAATAAAATAAAAGTATGCACTATCAGAAAAAAAATATAATTGAATTAAGATTAAGTAACACGAATGTCAATTGGCGGTATAAAAATGTAAATTGTTTACATCGTAGTAAGGCCCAAAGATTTAAATAAATTGCTATTCGTGTTACAAGCAAGTTAATGTGTAACATTTAAATATAATTAACAGTCCAAGAAATTTCCTGCCATCAAAAGTTCAATAGCAACTTCAGGAGCTATTGGAAATTCTGGAATTTCTGTACTGCTGTTTGTGTAACGTACTTTGTAGGTAAAGTACATGCACACTTTTTGTAATACATGTGACCTAAAAATATATATTTTATTTATTATTTTAAGATCATTGTCATTCATATTTATTTTTATATATAATAGAATTAAGTTGACAGTTTCTTGAGCGAGTACTTACTTATTAAATATTAATTCTCAAGAAAATTAATGAATAATGAAAACAGTCTAGTATACTAGTATTCTCTTCATGTATACTTTTGTTCTCTAGAATTTTACTACTAATAATTATTAGTAGTATGATTAATAGTGTGTTGGAGAAAAGACCTAGTATATGCACTGTCTTAGCAGATACGAGACAAATTTCAAATTACAAAGAAAAATATAAAAAAAATGCACATACTGATTTTTTCATTCTAAAAACGCGCCTTTTTTTAAATTTTATTCGATTCCCATTTAAATTCACTATTTCAAAATTTTTAAAATTATGAATGTGAATGTAGCAGATAATAGACAATTTATAAATTTGAAATAAACAAATTTTAAAAAATGCGCGTACGGATTTCGCATTTATCTATATAAGCATTTTTTAAATTTTACTCTACTTATATTTTATTCATCTATTCTAAAATTAAAAAAATTGACAACTGTCTGCTACATTCACACTCATAAAAAATTTACAATTGTCAGCTACATTCACATTCATTAATAATAACACCAAGGAACTGTCAACTTATTCCTTTTATTTAATTTATTATTATTTCTACTAGCAATATTACTAATAATAATGACAGTTATTTATGACAATCAATAATAAATAAAACTCACGGAATTTCACGGAAATTAACTTCATTGGCTTCATTTTCAGCAAATTGTCCGGGTCCACTTAGCATAGCTTTTATTGTACCACTAGTTAAAGCATGCTCACGTTTTATAATAAACTCATGGCCATCGCTGCTTACCAGCTTTACGTACATGGCATCAGGACCTTCGCATCCTCCGTAAGTTGGACTTGATTCAGACTAAATTTAAAAAAAAAAATAAATTATTTTTTCATTCTCATGTTAAAATTTATCATCTATTGTTGAATACTCAAACAAATTAACAAACAATTTATTAAATTATTTACCTTTTCAGTATGCATATTTATGTCTAATGACATTGCTCGATCACCAGATTATAACCTACAAAAAAAATATATCAATATATTGAATTTAATAAAAAAGAAAAAATTAATTTTTTAAAGACGCGGCAGTTTTAAAACTTACGGGAAATAAAAAGTCCTCCTTATTTTTAAATAATATTTAATATAAATTTATTAAAAATATCTTTGTCACTGATATAAATGATTAAACAGAAATAATGATAATGATTTCAATAGTAGTTTTGTCGTGTTACTTCGTATTTGTTCGTAAATCGTTCGTTTTGTTCAAAATTTATAGTAATCAAGGTCAGTTTTTTTTTTTTTTCGTCAAACCTGATTAAATTTTTAAAAAATGAGAGGGAATTTTAATTGTTTAAAAAAAAAAGAAACTGATAGTTTAAATAATACGTAATTATTAGAAATTTAAATAATATCCTTTGTTGCATTAAATTTATGGCTTGCACGCAAGGTTCCCAATTACGTTTACCCAAATTGACTTATAGCTAAAATGACTATGAGCGGTAGTGACACCTAGCAGAAATGATAAAAAATAAATGGAACGTGAGCCAAAATTTCAAATAACAAACCAAACCAGATGCGCATGCGCGAAAATTGAAAACTACAAAGCGGATGTCCAATAAAAAGTTCTTTGCAAATATATACTGAAATTTTGTTATATTTATTTCTAGGTATTGTTTTTTTTTACTTACCTGTATTTATGTGTGTAATTTATTCATCATAATTAAATTTACTTTCGTTTTTTGAAAAACGCTTATTTTTATTTGTAAAATTAAATATTTAATTGAAGATAAAGAAAAGGTTTAAAAAAAAAAAAATAAATGAATAATTAACGAGAATTGAAATAAAAATTTATTATTAAAAAAACAAAGCGTCTAAGAACAGACTTTTTACGTACATACACTCAAAAATAAGTAGACATGTGAAGTTTCATCAATGCGCATGCGCAACATTTAAAAATTTTGGAAATTTATTGATGATAATTTGTTCTCTTTTTTACTTTCTTTGTTATTTATTACCATTAAATATATGTATGTATATATTTTTTAGACATATATTTATATACATGTACATTAATAAATAAAATATTATATTTAAAATAACGGAAAAGTATTTTCTTATTTAAATCAGAATTGCTCAATATAAAAGAATTTTAATTAATTAATATTAAAAAAAAACTACTAAAGAACAATCTTCTATTGCGCATGCGCAAAAATTAAAAAAATACAGAAACTTCCAGAAAGAATTCTGTGAAGATTTTTTTTTTTCTTTTTAAAGAATATCTATATACATTTATTATTCAAAAATTCTGTAGTATAAATATGAATATTTATATTTACCATTTACTTCTTTACAATAATATTCATTTTCTGTACGACATATATTGTTCAGGAAATAAATACTTTTGTAAAGAAGCAGATGAAAAATATAAATAATATAGTAAAAAAAAGAGAAAATTATAGTATATATTTTTCTTGATTTTTCATAATTTTTTTTTTTTGTTTATTTGATTGCATTAATGTTTATTTTTTTTTTTTTTACTTACCTGTATTTATAAGGATTCTTCTGCTTCTTTTTAATTATATGGATTTTTCACTTTCTTATAAATATACTTAATTCTATTTATAATCTAAATATTTAATTAAAAATAAGGGGAAGGTTATTTTTTTCATTTATAAATGCTCAATTAAAAACAATAAATATTAGAATTTATTATTTAAAAAAAAAAAAAAAGCGGCTGAGGACCGACTTCCTATACTGTGCGCATTCACCTACAATTGTATTTGTTTAGAAATACAATTGTACTGGTCTAGGCTATTTTCTTTTGTTAGAAAGAAAATAGCCCGTTTGGGAAACCTCAACACCGATAAAATACTCCGATAAAAATCCGATAGACCCGGAATCTATCGGTTTAAATCGGAGGATTTTACCAGTGAAAAAACCCGACCAACACAGTGATCACTCGATTGGTGACCAAAAAAAAGCTAAATAAAACTAAATACAAAATTTCATACATTAAACAATTATAAAATAAATACATATAAAAAAAAAAAAAAAAACAATAAATTTTCATAAATAAAATTCCTTAAAATTAAGCCTTAATAGTAACATTCAGGTCTGATCACACAGTACTTAATATCACACACACTCCATACGCTTATAAATAATATTCGGGTATGATCACAAAGCAATAAAAATTTACATACAATCCATTCATTTCATGCTTATAGGTAAATTAAATTACATTCATTCATACTTATAATTAAGACCTAGAAGGATAAAGGAAAAAAAGGAAATTAAAATAAAAGACAAACTACCCAAAACCATGCAATAAAAAGAAATCAAAAAAAAAAAAAAGCAAAACACGCAAGCACCATGCGAAAAATGCAAAAGATACATGCCACTCGAAAACATTCTCACTCTATAAAAATATAAATTAAATTCTTAAATTATAAATTATTCTAATATCATTCATCACACTCACACCTGTATAAAATAATAATTTAAAACTAAATACAATTAATCTTAAACTAAATTTATAATTAATAATAATAATAATAATAATAATAATAATAATAATATTAATCTTAATGATCAATTAATAATTATTCTTCTTTCTGGTCCTGGTCCTCCTTCTCCTGGTCTCGGTATTCCTTGGCACCTATGGATATCCTTATTCTCGTTGACTGGATCTGAAACTAAAATATATATCCCAATAGATTAAATACAGGGATACATATTTATGGAAAAAATAAAAGATTTGAGAATAAATATCCACCAGAAAAAAAAATTAAAAGCAGCGGTGTGTCCTTGGCTCGGCAACACCTTGTCCTTGATGTTCAGCAACATCACTGTCCTCAAAATTATTCTGGTCCTGGTAGGCCAGTCATGTCAATAGATTCCATTGGACTCTAGATTAGACACGTCATCAAAGATATAGGGAAAAAATCATCCAAATCCTATACTTAAACCTGAAAAAAAAAAAATTAGAAAGAAAAAAAAAAAGAAATTATCAGCTCAATAATTCCAATATGGTAAGGATTAAGTAAGTCCCCGGAATCGTGAAAAATATACTGAAGAAAAGTAGAAAGAAAAATTATACATCTAAACCTGAACAAAAAAAAAAAAGTTATAAAATTTATCCAATTCATGGTGAGGTTACGGAACCTTGAGAAATCTATTAAAAAAAAATCATATTTCTAAACCTAAAACAAATTCCTAAAAAATGCAAAAAAAAAGATAAAAAATAAACATGTCGGGGTGCGGTTCACATATCTAGTTTTTTTTTTTAAATAATAATTGGAATGCTATCAAAACTAAATAAATGAATAATAAAATGACTCTATTGTTAAAAGAATGACTTTAATTTAAGTGACTTTATATTTAAAAAATGACTCGAATCTACGGAACTTTAATAAAATAAAAAGAAACGAAGGGGGGGGGGGTTAAAGTACATTTACATTAATTAATTCGATTGAAATAAAAATAAAAGAAAAAATGGCTCTAATTCAAGTGACTCTACTTTCAAAAAACTACTGACTCTACTTCTACTAAATTGACGCTAAATTGAATGACGATAAAAAATTAAGAATAAATGAGCATTTACATTAAATTAATTAATCGAAGCAAAAAATAAAAAAAAAAAGACTCTAATTTCAGTGACTCTACTTGTATCAAAATGACGCTAAATTAAATGACTCGAATTAAATGACTCTACTGTCAAAAGAACGACTTTAATTAAAAAGACTCTACTTTCAGAAAACTACTGACTCTACTTCTACTAAATTGACGCTAAATTGAATGACAATAAAAAATTAAGAATAAATGAGCATTTACATTAAATTAATTTATCGAAGCAAAAAATAAAAAAAAAAGACTCTAATTTAAGTGACTCTACTTGTATCAAATCGACACTAAATTAAATGACTCGACTTTTTTAAAAATGACTCGAATAAGATGACTCTACTGTTAAAGAAAACGACTCTAATTAAAATGACTCTACTTCTATTAAATTGACGTTAAATTACATGACTCGAATTAAATGACGAGAAAAAAATTGAAAATGAATGAGCATTCACATTAAACTACTTAATTGAAACTGAATTCCCTTTTGATCGTATACAAAAGTCACTATAAAATCACATCATTATGATATCATCAATAAAACCATTGCAGTCAATATTAATATCAATCGTGTAATGCGACCTGTCAGGGCCAATTACACTATCATTATAGAATGATAATGGTATTGATATTAATTATGGCAGCAACAATAATTTTGACAATACCGATAGGGGCATGATTATTACAGATTTTCTTAGCATATACGAGCAATAACGATCGACATGTATTGAAAATAGAAATTTAAAAAAAATAGTGAAACCTGACCGAGTGCCAGGTCTCTATCATTAAGTAAAACAAAAACCGACTCTACTCTTAAAAAAAATAACTCTACTTCTATTGAATAGATACTAAATTTATCAACTCGACTGTTTATAAAATGACTCGAATTAAATGACGATAAAAAATTAAGAATGACTGAGCATTTACATTAAATTAATTAATCGAAGCAAAAAATAAAAAAAAAAAAGACTCTAATTTCAGTGACTCTACTTGTATCAAAATGACGCTAAATTAAATGACTCTACTGTCAAAAGAACGACTTTAATTAAAAAGACTCTACTTTCAGAAAACTACTGACTCTATTTCTTCCAAATTGACGTTAAATTAAATGACGATAAAAAATTAAAGGGGAATGAGCATTTACATTTAATTGATTAATTGAAAAAAAAAAAAAAAAAAAAAAAATTTTAAACTGAAGCTACTCAAAATATCTCCGATTCTGTAAATATGACTCTACAATGATGATATTACTCTCATTTAAATGACTCTATCATTAAAAAACTGGCGTTAATTCAAATGACTCTAGTTTCATAAAATTGAAGTTAAAAAAAAATTATTGGGGTGTAAATACATGTGTGATAAAAAAAAAGTGTGTGTGTGTGTGTTTTCTTTCGAAGAATAATAAAAACTATATAATATATTGCCATCAAAACTGAACCGTATGCGTAGCATTAGGCCACCAGCCAATCGATAAATCGAATCCCCGTTTTGATCGCACACAAAAGTCACTATAAAATCACATCATTGTGATATCATCAATAAAACCATTGCAGTCAATATTAATATCAATCGTGTAACGTGACCTGCTAGGGCCACTTACACTATCATTATCTCACTCATAAAGTGGTAATGATATTGTTATTAATTACGACAACAACAATAATAATGATAATACCGATAACAACATGATAATGATAGATTTTCTTATAGCATGCGACCAATAAGGACCGACATCGATCGAACCGGAGGGTTATGCGTACCAGCCCAGAAGATCAGGATATATATTATAAAAAAACTAGCAATTAAATATCGCGACAGCCTGACCTAATGCCAGGGCTCATAATTTACGCGGAAATGCCATTTAAATTAAATTTATTATTAGAAAAAGAAAAAAAAAACCCGATTTTTAAAGTAACTCTAATCAAATTAATACGACATGCAAGCAGTAACAAACGAGTAAACTAAAGACTCTAATGGTAATGCCACCTGACCAAGTGCCAAGTGTCTTTTTTAATTTAAATCTAATTTAATGAATTTAAGGGAAAAAAAAAGTCAAGGGTGTAGATTGGTGTGTAGAGAAAAGTCGCCGTAAGCGAGGTTGTGAGTAACCTCGACTATACGGCGGCGTGTGGGGTGAGACTCGATTTCATTAAAAATGAACAGAGTCTCAGGGGTGGTGTAAGTAAGGGTGTATGAGAGAGATAGAAAAAGAATTGAAGCTAAAAAGAACCCAAAGCAAAATTGACTCTGATTTAAAAACCCCTGGACCAGTAACTTAAAAATCTAAAAAACCTTGACGCTAATACTCGATTTAAAAAAAAAAAGGGGTAAAGTGTGTGGTGAATGAAAGAGTAAATGAGTGGTAGAGTTACCACTCATTAAGAAGAAAGAGATGGGGTGACTCTAATTTAAAAAAAAAAAACCCGAATTATTTAATTAATCTACTCCCCCGATCAGTCTAGTGACATCAAAACCCCAGTCCTATATTATTCCCCTCCTATAGTAAAACTAACTTATTAACTAACGCAGCAAAAGTGACTCTAATTAATTGAATAAATAAAAAAAAATACATATCGCTCTACAGACGCTTAAACACTTAAAAAAGAAAAGATTTGATCAGAAAAATTTTAAATGAATTGAGACCGGCACCCAAATCGCACCCGGGTACTCAAAGGGTGGGACAGAATAATTCATAAAAAATTAAAACTGATCAGGGAAAATTTCTTTTTTCAACTTTTTATCATTAAAAAAGAAAAAAAATAAATTTTTTTTAATTTTTAATGGATAAAAAAAATATTTTATATACGCTGCTATGGTTGGCCACCCATAACAGCGTAACAATATTTTTCGCCTTTAAGATCTATAGAGCGATATATATTTTCAGACTCTAATTCGCGTGAATTTAATTCTAAATAAATTATAAGAACCAAATGTCCTTATAATCCCTAACACCCATTAACCCCCACCCAACTAAATCACTAGACCAATATCCCATTTCGCGGACAAAACCCAACGCGAATTAATTATTAAAATTAAAAAAGAGGTAAGGGTAGTGGTATAGAAAGAGAAAGAGATGAGTTAGGAAAGGGTTGGTTGACTCTAAAATTAAACGCGTGATTCTACTGAGAGAATAATCTCAACAAAAAACCTATTACTGGTCCACTAATTAATCTAATTACCCCGATTAAAAAAATTAAGAAAAAGATAAGAAATAGAAGAGAGAGAGAGTTGGAAACGCAAAGAGCGTATGTGTATGTGTGTGAGATGGGAAAAAAAAAGTTGTGTTTAAATTATCAACAGCAGAAGGCTATTGATAACCAATCAATCTACACCCCATGTTAAATTAAAAAAGTAAACTACAATAACTCCAGAAGGGAGTTATTCAATTTATAGAAAAAAAAAAAAGGTTACTCGGTTAGTACTGCTTGTGATTCAAATGACTCTAATTAAAATGAATATAATAGAAAAAAAAAAAGACAAAATTTTAAAAAATAAATGACTCTACTTTGGAAAAATTAATTTAATTTAAATGGCATATTTTAAAATTGAATTCAACTCAAATGACTTTACTGTAATTAAAATGACTCTACTTTTAAAAAAAAACCGGAATTTTGTATCACTTGATACAGAATTTAATTTATTAAGAAAAAAAAAAAAAAAAAAAACGGCGGTGAAAAATATGTGACTCTAGTTGATATAATTTGTACGTGACTCTAATTTTGAAAAGATTATGTGTATATATGAATTCACACCCCAATATTAAATATATTAATTAAAATTCAAAAGATGACTCGAATATAAATGATTCTAGAGATTTAAAGATAAATTTAAACGCTCGAAATTAATTCTGAGAAACTAAAAATACTGCAAAAGACTCGACTTTAATTGAAAAAGAAAAAAAAATTACATGTAAATGACTCGATTTTAATTTGAAGAATTGAATTTAATTCAAATGATTCGACTTTGATTTGAAAAAAACTAAATTTTATGCAAATGCTCAACTCTTATTTAAAAAAACTAAAAATATTTCAAATGACTCGACTGCAATTTAAAAATACTAAATTTACTATAAATTATTTGAATTTAATTTGAAAAAACCGAATTTATTACGAATGACTCGAATTTAAGTTAAAAAAACCGAACTACTTTCAAATGACTCGACTTTGATTTGAAAAAAAACTAAATTTTATGCAAATGCTCAACTCTTATTTAAAAAAACTAAAAATATTTCAAATGACTCGACTGCAATTTAAAAATACTAAATTTACTATAAATTATTTGAATTTAATTTGAAAAAACCGAATTTATTACGAATGACTCGAATTTAAGTTAAAAAAACCGAAATAGTTTCAAGTGACTCGACTGTGATATAAAAAAATTGAATTTACTGTAAATGACTCGACTTGAATTTGAGAAAACTGAATTTAATTCAAATGACTCGAATTTAATTTGAAAAAACTGAATTTAAGTTGAAAAAACCAAATTAGTTTCAAATGACTCGACTATTAATAAACGTAATGATTTTAATTAAAAAAAAAAAAAAAAAAAGATACGGAACCGTTGATAAAAATTAAAAAGTGAAATGAGATAGACAGATAATAATAGAGAATAGAAAAGAGAGTGACAGAAACCAAAAAACAATAACAAACCTCAACAGGGAAATAACTTTATTTCACTGCCGAACGATGCCAGATGATCAGCTGGTAGGATGACAACTAGCAGTTCCTTGAGGTAGGTCAGTGTGTTTCAGTTCCATCCTTCCTTCCAGTCAAGACATCAGAAAACGATAGTTTCCGTCGTTGGAATCCATTGAAAACCTGTCTAAATAATTAACACTTTTTAATTAAAAAAAAAAATACTTTTGACTTTTGTAATTTACTACATGGAAAAAAAAATAAAGAAAAAAAAATTAATTATTTCAACTTGCAAAAATGCCAGTTGAAAAAAAAAAATTTATTTGAAAGTGACCATGGATCACGTTAAGGAAAAAAAAAATTAAAAAAAAAAAAAGTCAAAAGTATTTCGAAATATAGTTGGACACTTCGACTACGATGTCTACACATCGGGTGTCGGGTGCCAACTGACCCTTTTGCCCCTTGCCCTTAGCCCCTTCACTTTTCCACCACTTTCCCCTACTTACTACTCACCCTGCGCAGTAGACGATTTTACTGGTATCGGATTTTTTTCTGCGCAGGTAGAGAGGGATCTCCCCCCAACTTCGACCTTACGTCCGAACTACCCCTCAACCGTGCCTACGTGACCTGACCCTCTTCCCCCGTCCCCGCAACCCCCTCGTCCAAAAAAAGCTGATGCAACAATTTTTAAAATGAAATAATTTGATCAATTTTAATAAAATCTTTATGTTTTTTACAGTAAAATGCATTGATTTTTATAAATCAATATAAATACAAGCCCATTCACTAAAATTCCAGTGATTATCATGAATGCAAACACCTTTAAAAGGTGAATAAAAAGTGTATGCCATAAAAAAATGCGCTTTTATTAATATTAAATATAATTATTATGCATCTAGATGTTTTATACATCTAACAAAATAACTTGCGATCAAGTCTCGAGTCTTATTTTAATTAAAATCATTTTTTTTTGTTTATTAAAATAAAATAATTTGCATTACTTTTATTTTCTATTAACTAAATTCACAATTTTTAATTTAAAAAATCTTCCGCGAGAATATGCCGCGCGTCTCTCAGTGCGCATGCGATCTTAATTGTAAACTCACCCAAAACATCAGTCGTTTCTTGAAGAAAGCAGCTGTCATAAGTTATAAAGTTAATTATTAATTCTTAATTATAAATTTCTTAGGATTTATTTACTGAACTAATTCGTGTGTCAATCAAATTGCCATTAAAATTATTAAAATAAGATTCGGATGAACATCAGTAGCCAGAGTGCTGTCAACAATCTAACCTTATGTTGTTTGTCCATAATAATAAATTTAATTAATTAAAAATATAACAGAAGTAAGTAATAATTTAACATTCAACTGATTTAAAAATTATTATTTATTGTTCTTCAATACACTCGAGTTACAATCATTTTTTTCTTTAATTAATTAATTACAAATTACTATATTTATTTATTGTCTTTCTTCATCCTAATGAGTGAATAAATATTTTATACTTTTATATTTAAATAATTAAAACATAAATTTATTACTAGCTACTAAATATTAAATAATATTAATCTTTATTTCAGATGTGCAAACAAAAAATAATAATTCAGGAGATCAATGGATATTTTTTTTAAGTTGACGTCCATTTGTACATTGACCACCAAATCGAAGGAATTTTTTACTAAGAGACAAGAGAAAAGCTTCATCAACACATCATTCCATTAACAGAACAAAAAAGATGTACAGAATGTACAGAATTCGTTTATATCTATATAATAAATCTATATATCTGGACATCGATGAACCCTGTACACTGTACCTTTATTGGATCAGTCTTATAAGTTTTATTCTCTTTTTTTTCTATATTTATTAAGTTATCATACGATTTATATCAATTAATAATATATTGAATATTAATAACAACTTTTGTTCTTGGTATTCTTAATTGGCGTCTTACAATTGACAATTAGCTTGATTAATATTTCAAGGCTAATTATTAATTATTGCTTTTTACAATGAAGGTATTCTACCGATTGTTTTAAGAAATATTTTTCTAACGTCACAAAATTTTCATTAAAACATTTAATTACAATTATCAAGCCTCTTTTCTTTTCACTTAACGTCAACTACTGCTTCAACGTATTCTCAATCTTCAATATTGAAATTTTATTATTGCACTTTTTTAAAAATAAATTTTATAAAAATAATAAATACAAACATTTATCAATTTTTTTAATTGAAAAAAATATCTGCAATTATATTTATAATTACAAAGAAATTATGTATATTAATAAATAATTAATCTTGATTTAATGTCATTTTTAAATTTTTTTATCTATTCTTAATCTAGAGAAAAATAATAATAAATTAGATTACATTAAAGACAAATTGTAACAGCTGCTTCAAGAGATTGAGTTTGATTTTGTAGCAGCAAATAAATTGGATGAATTTATTTGCTATTTATTATTTTTTGAAATTTACTTTGTCTTACCGTTAAATTAAGGTAATCATTTACTTAAAAGTGATTTTATTTTACAATGACTCAATAACTCAAGTAAAAAACTATAAATAGAATGAATGATAGGAGGAAAAATATAAATTGATATTTAAATTTTTTTATCAAAATTAACGTGACGTTAAATTCATTATCGTGATCTTATGAAAGATAAACTTTGATTAATTGAGATCACGTTTCGTTTTTTCCTTTTTTTATATTAATTATATCAATTAATAATATATTGAATATTAGCAACGACTTTTGTTCTCGGTATTCTTGATTGGCGTTTTACAATTGACAATTAGCTCGATCAATATTTCAAGGCTAATCATTAATTATTGCTTTCTACAATGGAGGTATTTTTCTAACGTCACAAAATTTTCATTTAAACATTTTATTACAATTATCAAGCCTCTTTTCTTTTCACTTAACGTCAACTACTGCTTCAACGTATTCTGAGTCTTCAATATTTAAGATTTATTATTATACTTTTTCTAAAATAAATTTTATAAAAATAATAAAATAAATATTCATCAATTTTTTTAATTAAAAAAAAAATATCTGCAATTATAATTATAATTACAAAGAAAATATGTAAATTAATAAATAATTAATCTAAATTTAATGCCATTTTAAAATTTTTTTTATCTATTCTCAATCAAAAAAAATAATAAATTAGATTACATTAAAGACAAATTGTAATAGCTGCTTCAAGAGATCGAGTTTGATTTTGTAGCAGCAAATAAATTGGATGAAATTCTTTTCTATTTATTTTTTCAAATTTATTTTGTCTGATAGTTAAATAAATGAAATCATTTACTTAAAAGTGATTTTTTTTTACAATGACTCAATAACTCGAGTAAAAAAATTATTAATGAATGAATGATTGAAAGAAAAATATAAATTGTTATTTGAATTTTTTCATAAAAGTTAACGTGACGTTAAATTCATTAGCGTGATCTTATGAAAGATAAACTCTGATAAATTGATATCACGTTTCATTTTTTTTCCTTTTTTTTATAGTCCATTGATACTTTCATCATAATAATCGTCAGTATTATTGAGTTTACAGTTTCTTACACTCGTCACGTGATTACGAGTAATAATAAGTGATAATAATTAATAATATTTAAAGATAATAAATAGTGGAAAGTTTTAAAATAAACAGTAAAGGATTTTTTTTTATAAATAACATTCGTTATGTTTTATTTGTTTTTCCTAACACTTGAATTAATTAATACAGTAATTAATATCAATTATACATTTATAAGTATCGATAATGAAATAATTAACGTTAAACAAACAATAATTGTAAGAGATAATAATGAACAGATGAGTCATTAATAATCAATGATTGAACGTATAAATTTAAACAATTATCAGCATTCAAGTGCGGCATACATTAATTTCATGGAAGAGAAGAATATTATCTTCATCGGTTTTTGTAAAAATCTCTCGCAAAAATATGCCACGCTATCTCGGAATAAATTTTTATTTTTAAAGGCCAATGAGTTTTATGTCATGAACGTAGAAAATTTTTGATTGATCATTGTCACTTCTCAACAGTAATTCCATCATCTTAATAAATGTAGAAAGTTATATAGCGCTTGTTTCTTCACTTAATACTTTTTTTATTCACCCAAGAGTATAACACATTGGAAAAATACATGATAAAATTATTCTCTGTGTTCAATTAAGTAGCCGTTAGCTTTTCTCTTGTCTCTTAGTAAAAAATTCCTTCGATTTGGTGGTCAATGTACAAATGGAAGTCAACTTAAAAAAAATATCCATTGATCTCCTGAATTATTATTTTTTGTTTGCACATCTGAAATAAAGATTAATATTATTTAATATTTAGTAGCTAGTAATAAATTTATGTTTTAATTATTTAAATATAAAAGTATAAAATATTTATTCACTCATTAGGATGAAGAAAGAAATATAAATATAGTAAATAAATATAGTAATTTGTAATTAATTAATTAAAGAAAAAAATGATTGTAACTCGAGTGTATTGAAGAACAATAAATAATAATTTTTAAATCAGTTGAATGTTAAATTATTACTTACTTCTGTTATATTTTTAATTAATTAAATTTATTATTATGGACAAACAACATAAGGTTAGATTGTTGACAGCACTCTGGCTACTGATGTTCATCCGAATCTTATTTTAATAATTTTAATGGCAATTTGATTGACACACGAATTAGTTCATTAAATAAATCCTAAGAAATTTATAATTAAGAATTAATAATTAACTTTATAACTTATGACAGCTGCTTTCTTCAAGAAACGACTGATGTTTTGGGTGAGTTTACAATTAAGATCGCATGCGCACTGAGAGACGCGCGGCATATTCTCGCGGAAGATTTTTTAAATTAAAAATTGTGAATTTAGTTAATAGAAAATAAAAGTAATGCAAATTATTTTATTTTAATAAACAAAAAAAAATGATTTTAATTAAAATAAGACTCGAGACTTGATCGCAAGTTATTTTGTTAGATGTATAAAACATCTAGATGCATAATAATTATATTTAATATTAATAAAAGCGCATTTTTTTATGGCATACACTTTTTATTCACCTTTTAAAGGTGTTTGCATTCATGATAATCACTGGAATTTTAGTGAATGGGCTTGTATTTATATTGATTTATAAAAATCAATGCATTTTACTGTAAAAAACATAAAGATTTTATTAAAATTGATCAAATTATTTCATTTTAAAAATTGTTGCATCAGCTTTTTTTGGACGAGGGGGTTGCGGGGACGGGGGAAGAGGGTCAGGTCACGTAGGCACGGTTGAGGGGTAGTTCGGACGTAAGGTCGAAGTTGGGGGGAGATCCCTCTCTACCTGCGCAGAAAAAAATCCGATACCAGTAAAATCGTCTACTGCGCAGGGTGAGTAGTAAGTAGGGGAAAGTGGTGGAAAAGTGAAGGGGCTAAGGGCAAGGGGCAAAAGGGTCAGTTGGCACCCGACACCCGATGTGTAGACATCGTAGTCGAAGTGTCCAACTATATTTCGAAATACTTTTGACTTTTTTTTTTTTTAATTTTTTTTTTCCTTAACGTGATCCATGGTCACTTTCAAATAAATTTTTTTTTTTCAACTGGCATTTTTGCAAGTTGAAATAATTAATTTTTTTTTCTTTATTTTTTTTTCCATGTAGTAAATTACAAAAGTCAAAAGTATTTTTTTTTTTAATTAAAAAGTGTTAATTATTTAGACAGGTTTTCAATGGATTCCAACGACGGAAACTATCGTTTTCTGATGTCTTGACTGGAAGGAAGGATGGAACTGAAACACACTGACCTACCTCAAGGAACTGCTAGTTGTCATCCTACCAGCTGATCATCTGGCATCGTTCGGCAGTGAAATAAAGTTATTTCCCTGTTGAGGTTTGTTATTGTTTTTTGGTTTCTGTCACTCTCTTTTCTATTCTCTATTATTATCTGTCTATCTCATTTCACTTTTTAATTTTTATCAACGGTTCCGTATCTTTTTTTTTTTTTTTTTTTAATTAAAATCATTACGTTTATTAATAGTCGAGTCATTTGAAACTAATTTGGTTTTTTCAACTTAAATTCAGTTTTTTCAAATTAAATTCGAGTCATTTGAATTAAATTCAGTTTTCTCAAATTCAAGTCGAGTCATTTACAGTAAATTCAATTTTTTTATATCACAGTCGAGTCACTTGAAACTATTTCGGTTTTTTTAACTTAAATTCGAGTCATTCGTAATAAATTCGGTTTTTTCAAATTAAATTCAAATAATTTATAGTAAATTTAGTATTTTTAAATTGCAGTCGAGTCATTTGAAATATTTTTAGTTTTTTTAAATAAGAGTTGAGCATTTGCATAAAATTTAGTTTTTTTCAAATCAAAGTCGAGTCATTTGAAAGTAGTTCGGTTTTTTTAACTTAAATTCGAGTCATTCGTAATAAATTCGGTTTTTTCAAATTAAATTCAAATAATTTATAGTAAATTTAGTATTTTTAAATTGCAGTCGAGTCATTTGAAATATTTTTAGTTTTTTTAAATAAGAGTTGAGCATTTGCATAAAATTTAGTTTTTTTCAAATCAAAGTCGAGTCATTTGAAAGTAGTTCGGTTTTTTTTAACTTAAATTCGAGTCATTCGTAATAAATTCGGTTTTTTCAAATTAAATTCAAATAATTTATAGTAAATTTAGTATTTTTAAATTGCAGTCGAGTCATTTGAAATATTTTTAGTTTTTTTAAATAAGAGTTGAGCATTTGCATAAAATTTAGTTTTTTTTCAAATCAAAGTCGAGTCATTTGAAAGTAGTTCGGTTTTTTTAACTTAAATTCGAGTCATTCGTAATAAATTCGGTTTTTTCAAATTAAATTCAAATAATTTATAGTAAATTTAGTATTTTTAAATTGCAGTCGAGTCATTTGAAATATTTTTAGTTTTTTTTAATAAGAGTTGAGCATTTGCATAAAATTTAGTTTTTTTTTTCAAATCAAAGTCGAGTCATTTGAAAGTAGTTCGGTTTTTTTAAGTTAAATTCGAGTCATTCGTAATAAATTCGGTTTTTTCAAATTAAATTCAAATAATTTATAGTAAATTTAGTATTTTTAAATTGCAGTCGAGTCATTTGAAATATTTTTAGTTTTTTTAAATAAGAGTTGAGCATTTGCATAAAATTTAGTTTTTTTCAAATCAAAGTCGAGTCATTTGAAAGTAGTTCGGTTTTTTTAACTTAAATTCGAGTCATTCGTAATAAATTCGGTTTTTTCAAATTAAATTCAAATAATTTATAGTAAATTTAGTATTTTTAAATTGCAGTCGAGTCATTTGAAATATTTTTAGTTTTTTTAAATAAGAGTTGAGCATTTGCATAAAATTTAGTTTTTTTCAAATCAAAGTCGAGTCATTTGAAAGTAGTTCGGTTTTTTTTAACTTAAATTCGAGTCATTCGTAATAAATTCGGTTTTTTCAAATTAAATTCAAATAATTTATAGTAAATTTAGTATTTTTAAATTGCAGTCGAGTCATTTGAAATATTTTTAGTTTTTTTAAATAAGAGTTGAGCATTTGCATAAAATTTAGTTTTTTTTCAAATCAAAGTCGAGTCATTTGAAAGTAGTTCGGTTTTTTTAACTTAAATTCGAGTCATTCGTAATAAATTCGGTTTTTTCAAATTAAATTCAAATAATTTATAGTAAATTTAGTATTTTTAAATTGCAGTCGAGTCATTTGAAATATTTTTAGTTTTTTTTAATAAGAGTTGAGCATTTGCATAAAATTTAGTTTTTTTCAAATCAAAGTCGAGTCATTTGAATTAAATTCAATTCTTCAAATTAAAATCGAGTCATTTACATGTAATTTTTTTTTCTTTTTCAATTAAAGTCGAGTCTTTTGCAGTATTTTTAGTTTCTCAGAATTAATTTCGAGCGTTTAAATTTATCTTTAAATCTCTAGAATCATTTATATTCGAGTCATCTTTTGAATTTTAATTAATATATTTAATATTGGGGTGTGAATTCATATATACACATAATCTTTTCAAAATTAGAGTCACGTACAAATTATATCAACTAGAGTCACATATTTTTCACCGCCGTTTTTTTTTTTTTTTTTTTTCTTAATAAATTAAATTCTGTATCAAGTGATACAAAATTCCGGTTTTTTTTTAAAAGTAGAGTCATTTTAATTACAGTAAAGTCATTTGAGTTGAATTCAATTTTAAAATATGCCATTTAAATTAAATTAATTTTTCCAAAGTAGAGTCATTTATTTTTTAAAATTTTGTCTTTTTTTTTTTCTATTATATTCATTTTAATTAGAGTCATTTGAATCACAAGCAGTACTAACCGAGTAACCTTTTTTTTTTTTCTATAAATTGAATAACTCCCTTCTGGAGTTATTGTAGTTTACTTTTTTAATTTAACATGGGGTGTAGATTGATTGGTTATCAATAGCCTTCTGCTGTTGATAATTTAAACACAACTTTTTTTTTCCCATCTCACACACATACACATACGCTCTTTGCGTTTCCAACTCTCTCTCTCTTCTATTTCTTATCTTTTTCTTAATTTTTTTAATCGGGGTAATTAGATTAATTAGTGGACCAGTAATAGGTTTTTTGTTGAGATTATTCTCTCAGTAGAATCACGCGTTTAATTTTAGAGTCAACCAACCCTTCCCTAACTCATCTCTTTCTCTTTCTATATCACTACCCTTACCTCTTTTTTAATTTTAATAATTAATTCGCGTTGGGTTTTGTCCGCGAAATGGGATATTGGTCTAGTGATTTAGTTGGGTGGGGGTTTATGGGTGTTAGGGATTATAAGGACATTTGGTTCTTATAATTTATTTAGAATTAAATTCACGCGAATTAGAGTCTGAAAATATATATCGCTCTATAGATCTTAAAGGCGAAAAATATTGTTACGCTGTTATGGGTGGCCAACCATAGCAGCGTATATAAAATATTTTTTTTATCCATTAAAAATTAAAAAAAATTTATTTTTTTTCTTTTTTAATGATAAAAAGTTGAAAAAAGAAATTTTCCCTGATCAGTTTTAATTTTTTATGAATTATTCTGTCCCACCCTTTGAGTACCCGGGTGCGATTTGGGTGCCGGTCTCAATTCATTTAAAATTTTTCTGATCAAATCTTTTCTTTTTTAAGTGTTTAAGCGTCTGTAGAGCGATATGTATTTTTTTTTTTTTTTTATTCAATTAATTAGAGTCACTTTTGCTGCGTTAGTTAATAAGTTAGTTTTACTATAGGAGGGGAATAATATAGGACTGGGGTTTTGATGTCACTAGACTGATCGGGGGAGTAGATTAATTAAATAATTCGGGTTTTTTTTTTAAATTAGAATCACCCCATCTCTTTCTTCTTAATGAGTGGTAACTCTACCACTCATTTACTCTTTCATTCACCACACACTTTACCCCCCTTTTTTTTTTTTAAATCGAGTATTAGCGTCACGGTTTTTTAGATTTTTAAGTTACTGGTCCAGGGGCTTTTAAATTAGAGTCAATTTTGCTTTGGGTTCTTTTTAGCTTCAATTCTTTTTCTTTCTCTCTCATACACCCTTACTTACACTACCCCTGAGACTCTGTTCATCTTTAATGAAATCGAGTCTCACCCCACACGCCGCCGTATAGTCGAGGTTACTCACAACCTCGCTTACGGCGACTTTTCTCTACACACCAATCTACACCCTTAACTTTTTTTTTCCCTTAAATTCATTAAATTAGATTTAAATTAAAAAAAATCACCTGGCACTTGGTTAGGTGGCATTATCATTAGAGTCTTTAGTTTACTCGTTGGTACTGCTTGCATGTCGTATTAATTTGATTAGAGTTACTTTAAAAATCGGGTTTTTTTTTTCTTTTTCTAATAATAAATTTAATTTGAATGGCATTTCCGCGTAAATTATGAGCCCTGGCATTAGGTCAGGCTGTCGCGATATTTAATTGCTAGTTTTTTTATAATATATATCCTGATCTTCTGGGCTGGTACGCATAACCCTCCGGTTCGATCGATGTCGGTCCTTATTGGTCGCATGCTATAAGAAAATCTATCATTATCATGTTGTTATCGGTATTATCATTATTATTGTTGTTGTTATAATTAATAACAATATCATTACCACTTTATGAGTGAGATAATGATAGTGTAAGTGGCCCTAGCAGGTCACGTTACACGATTGATATTAATATTGACTGCAATGGTTTTATTGATGATATCGTAATGACGTGATTTTATAGTGACTTTTGTGTGCGATCAAAACGGGGATTCGATTTATCGATTGGCTGGTGGCCTAATGCTACGCATACGGTTCAGTTTTGATGGCAATATATTATGTAGTTTTTATTATTCTTCGAAAGAAAACACACACACACACACTTTTTTTTTTTATCACACATGTATTTACACCCCAATAATTTTTTTTTTAACTTCAATTTTATAAGATTAGAGTCATTTGAATTAACGCCAGTTTTTTAATGATAGAGTCATTTAAATGAGAGTAATATCATCATTGTAGAGTCATATTTACAGAATCGGAGATATTTTGAGTAGCTTCAGTTTAAAATTTTTTTTCTTTTTATTAATCAATTAAATGTAAATGCTCAGTCATTCTTAATTTTTTTATCGTCATTTAATTTAGCGTCAATTTGGTAGAAGTAGAGTCAGTAGTTTTTTTGAAAGTAGAGTCTCTTTAATTAAAGTCGTTCTTTTAACAGTAGAGTCATCTTATTCGAGTCATTTTTAAAAAAAGTCGAGTCGTTCAATTTAGCGTCATTTTGATACAAGTAGAGTCACTTAAATTAGAGTCATTTTTTTTTTATTTTTTGCTTCGATTAATTAATTTATTGTAAATGCTCAGTCATTCTTAATTTTTTATCGTCATTTAATTCGAGTCATTTTACAAACAGTCGAGTTGATAAATTTAGTGTCTATTTAATAGATGTAGAGTAATTTTTTTTAAGAGTAGAGTCGGTTTTCGTTTCACTTAATGATAGAGACCTGGCACTCGGTCAGGTTTCACTATATTTTTTTAAATTTCTATTTTCAATACATGTCGATCGTTATTGCTCGTATATGCTAAGAAAATCTGTAATAATCGTGCTGTTATCGGTATTGTCAATATTATTGTTGCTGTCATAATTAATATCAATACCATTATCATTCTATAATGATAGTGTAATTGGCCCTGGCAGGTCGCATTACACGATTGATATTAATATTGACTGCAATCGTTTTATTGATGATATCATAACGATGTGATTTTATAGTGACTTTTGTATACGATCAGAAGGGAATTCGGTTTCAATTAAGTAGTTTAATATGAATGCTCATTCATTTTCAATTGTTTTATCGTCATATAATTCGAGTCATGTCATTTAACGTCAATTTGGTGAAAGTAGAGTCACTTTAATTAGAGTCGTTTCCTTTAACAGTAGAGTCATCTTATTCGAGTCATTTTTAAAAAAGTCGAGTCATTTAATTTAGTGTCATTTTGATACAAGTAGAGTCACTTAAATTAGAGTCTTTTTTTTTTTATTTTTTGCTTCGATAAATTAATTTACTGTAAATGCTCATTTATTCTTAATTTTTTATCGTCATTCAATTTAGAGTCAATTTGGTAGAAGTAGAGTCAGTAGTTTTCTGAAAGTAGAGTCTTTTTAATTAAAGTCGTTCTTTTGACAGTAGAGTCATTTAATTCGAGTCATTCAATTTAGCGTCATTTTGATACAAGTAAAGTCACTGAAATTAGAGTCTTTTTTTTTATTTTTTGCTTCGATTAATTAATTTAATGTAAATGCTCATTTATTCTTAATTTTTTATTGTCATTCAATTTAGCGTCAATTTAGTAGAAGTAGAGTCAGTAGTTTTTTGAAAGTAGAGTCACTTGAATTAGAGCCATTTTTTCTTTTATTTTTATTTCAATCGAATTAATTAATGTAAATGTACTTTAACCCCCCCCCCCCTTCGTTTCTTTTTATTTTATTAAAGTTCCGTAGATTCGAGTCATTTTTTAAATATAAAGTCACTTAAATTAAAGTCATTCTTTTAACAATAGAGTCATTTTATTATTCATTTATTTAGTTTTGATAGCATTCCAATTATTATTTAAAAAAAAAACTAGATATGTGAACCGCACCCCGACATGTTTATTTTTTATCTTTTTTTTTGCATTTTTTAGGAATTTGTTTTAGGTTTAGAAATATGATTTTTTTTTAATAGATTTCTCAAGGTTCCGTAACCTCACCATGAATTGGATAAATTTTATAACTTTTTTTTTTTTGTTCAGGTTTAGATGTATAATTTTTCTTTCTACTTTTCTTCAGTATATTTTTCACGATTCCGGGGACTTACTTAATCCTTACCATATTGGAATTATTGAGCTGATAATTTCTTTTTTTTTTTCTTTCTAATTTTTTTTTTTTCAGGTTTAAGTATAGGATTTGGATGATTTTTTCCCTATATCTTTGATGACGTGTCTAATCTAGAGTCCAATGGAATCTATTGACATGACCTGGCCTACCAGGACCAGAATAATTTTTTGGACAGTGATGTTGCTGAACATTGAGGACAAGGTGTTGCCGAGCCAAGGACACACCGCTGCTTTTAATTTTTTTTTCTGGTGGATATTTATTCTCAAATCTTTTATTTTTTCCATAAATATGTATCCCTGTATTTAATCTATTGGGATATATATTTTAGTTTCAGATCCAGTCAACGAGAATAAGGATATCCATAGGTGCCAAGGAATACCGAGACCAGGAGAAGGAGGACCAGGACCAGAAAGAAGAATAATTATTAATTGATCATTAAGATTAATATTATTATTATTATTATTATTATTATTATTATTATTATTATTAATTATAAATTTAGTTTAAGATTAATTGTATTTAGTTTTAAATTATTATTTTATACAGGTGTGAGTGTGATGAATGATATTAGAATAATTTATAATTTAAGAATTTAATTTATATTTTTATAGAGTGAGAATGTGTTCGAGTGGCATGTATCTTTTGCATTTTTCGCATGGTGCTTGCGTGTTTTGCTTTTTTTTTTTTTTGATTTCTTTTTATTGCATGGTTTTGGGTAGTTTGTCTTTTATTTTAATTTCCTTTTTTTCCTTTATCCTTCTAGGTCTTAATTATAAGTATGAATGAATGTAATTTAATTTACCTATAAGCATGAAATGAATGGATTGTATGTAAATTTTTATTGCTTTGTGATCATACCCGAATATTATTTATAAGCGTATGGAGTGTGTGTGATATTAAGTACTGTGTGATCAGACCTGAATGTTACTATTAAGGCTTAATTTTAAGGAATTTTATTTATGAAAATTTATTGTTTTTTTTTTTTTTTATATGTATTTATTTTATAATTGTTTAATGTATAAAATTTTGTATTTAGTTTTATTTAGCTTTTTTTTGGTCACCAATCGAGTGATCACTGTGTTGGTCGGGTTTTTTCACTGGCAAAATCCTCCGATTTAAACCGATAGATTCCGGGTCTATCGGATTTTTATCGGAGTATTTTATCGGTGTTGAGGTTTCCCAAACGGGCTATTTTCTTTCTAACAAAAGAAAATAGCCTAGACCAGTACAATTGTATTTCTAAACAAATACAATTGTAGGTGAATGCGCACAGTATAGGAAGTCGGTCCTCAGCCGCTTTTTTTTTTTTTTTTTTTAAATAATAAATTCTAATATTTATTATTTTTAATTGAGCATTTATAAATGAAAAAAATAACCTTCCCCTTATTTTTAATTAAATATTTAGATTATAAATAGAATTAAGTATATTTATAAGAAAGTGAAAAATCCATATAATTAAAAAGAAGCAGAAGAATCCTTATAAATACAGGTAAGTAAAAAAAAATAATAAACATTAATGCAATCAAATAAACAAAAAAAAAAAAATTATGAAAAATCAAGAAAATTATATACTATAATTTTCTCTTTTTTTTACTATATTATTTATATTTTTCATCTGCTTCTTTACAAAAGTATTTATTTCCTGAACAATATTTGTCGTACAGAAAATGAATATTATTGTAAAGAAGTAAATGGTAAATATAAATATTCATATTTATACTACAGAATTTTTGAATAATAAATGTATATAGATATTCTTTAAAAAGAAAAAAAAAAATCTTCACAGAATTCTTTCTGGAAGTTTCTGTATTTTTTTAATTTTTGCGCATGCGCAATAGAAGATTGTTCTTTAGTAGTTTTTTTTTAATATTAATTAATTAAAATTCTTTTATATTGAGCAATTCTGATTTAAATAAGAAAATACTTTTCCGTTATTTTAAATACAATATTTTATTTATTAATGTACATGTATATAAATATATGTCTAAAAAATATATGCATACATATATTTAATGGTAATAAATAACAAAGAAAGTAAAAAAGAGAACAAATTATCATCAATAAATTTCCAAAATTTTTAAATGTTGCGCATGCGCATTGATGAAACTTCACATGTCTACTTATTTTTGAGTGTATGTACGTAAAAAGTCTGTTCTTAGACGCTTTGTTTTTTTAATAATAAATTTTTATTTCAATTCTCGTTAATTATTCATTTATTTTTTTTTTTTTAAACCTTTTCTTTATCTTCAATTAAATATTTAATTTTACAAATAAAAATAAGCGTTTTTCAAAAAACGAAAGTAAATTTAATTATGATGAATAAATTACACACATAAAGACAGGTAAGTAAAAAAAAACAATACCTAGAAATAAATATAACAAACTTTAGGTTTATATTTGCAAAGAACTTTTAATTAGACACCCGCTTTGTAATTTAAAATTTTTGCGCATGCGCATCTGGGTTGGTTTGTTATTTGAAATTTTTGCTCATGTTCCATTTACTTTTCATCGTTTCCGCTAGGTGTCACTACCACTTATAGCCATTTTAGCTATGAATCATTTTAGGTAAACGTAATTGGGAACCTTGCGTGCAAGCGAAATTTATAGAGGGCAGCATTAAAAGTTGGCGGGAATTATCAGCGCCATGTTTAACAAAATGGCGCAGTGATTTTTTTTTATTTTAGCGTCAAAGTCTTGAGTTTATTTTGTCGGCTCAGGTTATTTGATTAAATTAAATTGTAATTAAACTTTAATAATATATATAAATTGAATATAAATATATATCATTTAATAAAAGTATAATTTCATCAGTAGTTTAATCAATAGATAATTTAAAGCTAAATAAATATTTTTTGACAGAATTTTTTACTAAATCTATAAAAATTATTTAAAATTTGTAAAATGGAAGACAGCACGAGGTATTTTGATATATTTAGTAATACTTAATGATGATTTATTTGAAAAATTCATGAAAATTTATTATTGACGGATTTTTAATTTGTCTGGGCAATCTTTTTTAGTTTCGTTTCATTGTTCACTAGTATGAGTGTGAATGTAGCAGACAATTTATAAATTTTAAATGAATAAATAAATTTAATCAATGATATTAAAAAAAAAAAAGCGCGCTAATTTTTTAGTGATCTCAATACGTATTTTTCAATTTTTACTCAGTTTGAATTTTATTTATTTATTCAAAAATTTAAAAAACTGTCAGTTGTCAGTAACATTCACATCTCATTAGTTTTTATGGTTGATGATATTTTAGGTCCTCGTTATAAGACTATTAGTTTCTCTCTCAAACTATCGTGATACCTGGTTTATAAAAAAAGACAGCAAGTAGTCTTATAACGAGGTCCAACTGTATATAATTGTCTTTAGTTATGTCAGAGATGAAGATGATATTTGCGCAACATTAAATTTAGCGAAATTAAATGAATCGCAAGTTAAAAAAATAGGCCAAGTCCTGGACTATCATCATGGTTTCAACACCAAGGACATTAAATTGCTGGAGCTAGATAATCATTTGTTGGAAACTCTTGAGCAAGGAAAAAGGTAAGATGAGTAATCTTGAAATTTTTTAGATGAATATAAGAAGAATGTTAAAAGTTATAGTTATTGTTAGTTTATTTTTCAAAGGACAAAAAGATGATGTTGCACTTCTGTGCACTGACAGACGCACTTACAAAATTGAAGAGGCTGAAACATCGAACTCGTTATTGCTCTGTTCGAATTTAAAACTTGCCAAAGATATTCCTAAGTCTGATGGTGGGAATATAGAAATAGAACACGTTGCTGCACGAGGTATTTTTCATAATTACTTTGAGGTGAGTAATTGAAGAGTAAATTTTTAAAAAAATATTGATAATTTGAAATTGAATTGATTAAAATTTAATTGTAGGTTTCAACTTGTAAACCAGAAGTGGGAAAATTAATCACTTTATTAGAGCCAACGTCTTTTAAGGGACCAGAGTATGAAAAATATATTGATAAAGATAATTTGTATGATTGGAATAAACTTATAGTTTCTATCCAAGCCAGTGAGAAAGAATTAAAAGATGCATTGATCCAGTACTCAATTGCTTCACTCGATGGTAATTTTTAAAAATTATTTATATTTTATTTTACAATTATTTATTTTACGTGATTAATTTTTTTCAGGCTACTATAGATTAATTTCATTTGAATTTGAAACCAAAGCGCTAACAATGATGCTGGATTTTATGGAAGAAAATTCATGGAAGATAAATAAAATAAATAAAGAAGAAACTCATCAGGCATTGAAGGATTTGATTCCAAAGCCAATATTTGAAATAATTTTTAATAAATACGCAAATAAAATTAGTAATGATGAATGTGATGAATTGTATACATATGATGAGAAAAAAGTTTGCAGATGTTTAGCTCAAGTTTTATTAGCTAGTTCACCTGTTAATGACTACAATCGTTTTATGGAGGCTTGGAAAATGGGTGTACCTGAAGGTGAATTCCTTTTAACATTTGAATAAACGTACATTAAATTTTTTTTGTGAAATTTATATGTTGGAAGTTGAAATATGAGAGATTTTAAATTTGTGTAGATTTTTTTTTAAACAAAAATTTAAAAGCGCGCGCATTTTAAAAATTAAAAAATACATAGTTAATGAACTATTTTTTTTTTTATTTGCAGATATTAATCCAAAATTAGAGTACTTGTATGGTACAGCGGTTGTAGTATGGAATTCTGATAAACAAAGAAAAGATATCGTATCGTTTCCAGAATCTAAACTTTCTGATAATATAGTAGAGCGATTCAATCAATTATTTAAAATTAAAAATCGATGGACTGCGGAAGAGATAAAGCCGTACATATCGTAAGTCTTACTTTTTTTTTTAAATCAAAATATTAGGGGCCTATTATAAAATACATTCGCACTTATGGGGGGGGGGGGGCTTACTGCGACGTTTTTTGAAATTTAATTTTATGATTAAGGCGGATAGTCCTGTATAGAAAAACGTGAATTTTTTATACTTGTAAATTAGAAAAACTTATTGAAATCTAAAAAATTTCTAATTTATGATGGTAAATTCTTAAATCCTCCGTGAAATAGAACACTTTCAAAAAAAAAACCGTCCGAAAATATTGATTTCTCGATTTTTTATCGTCAAAAATGTGGTTGACCCCACTTCCAAATAATTACCGAAATTTCTGTACCATTAATTGCCTAGGGGGTGAGGGTGTCATTAGTGACGCAATATTGATATGAGGGTCTAGAAAAGTAATATTTAGCGTGACGTATTTTACAAATAGCCCCTAATAATTATTGATAATATCTTATTTTGAAAATTTACTTGAATGTTATTCTTTTCGTTAATAATATTCCGCATTGTCTTCAGAAACTTGTCAACTTCCAACCTCAGTGTTGATTTCTTATTGACCAAACATACTCGATCGTTGACAGTAAATGGAATCAAATATTACAGTTCAAAGTATAAGTAAATAGTAATTAAAAATTAATTAAAACATATAGATTATATATTTATTAAGAAAAAAAGTATTAACATAATTTACAGTTATAAGAATTTTTTAGCATTATAATATAAATTTTAAAAATAAATTTTATTAAAATTTATATTAGCCAAAAAAAAAACATCTTTTTTTTGTCCTCATTCCAATGAAATAAATATTAACTGATATTTATTTCTAAAAAAAATTTAATAATGAAGAAATAATAGTGTTATAAATTTCTATTAATGAGTCATCAATTAAAAATTTTATTTAAATGATGAAATTAATTGTGACAACATTAATAATGTCTACGAGGGAATGAGTTGATAATAAATAAATGTTAGTAAGATATTATTATAGTCAGGCGCATTAATGCATTACAGTCGGACGGACAGAGTTAATAATTTAAAATACGTCCATCTGTGACTCATAAATATTGTATAATTTTATGAGCAGTTGGTTTAAACGTTAGTATGGTGTAGTGACGTTATGTAGTTAATAGTATATATAGATATATGATACAAGTGTGCGAGATTCAAAATTACCATCAACTGAATATTAATCATATTCTCTTTGCGTCTCTACCCTTCTATATTCCCTTCTTCTATACCCTGATCTCATACGCCACCGAGTATTTTATATATCCTGAGACTCTTACATATTTATGCGATTTCAAATTATTCCGCACTTGTAAGTTAATTTATATTACTTTCATGCCTATTCAATATAAATAATAGCTTAATTAACATGACTAATAATTTGTTGTGTTGTTGTTGTAATAAGTGTGTTAAGATAATGGAAAACATATTGCGTTATGTCGGTTGGTTGATACGGAAAATTGACCACGATATAAATTATGTATTTTAGTGTATGATAGTAATAATGAGGTAAGCTACTATTTTTTATTATTTTAACCATTTCTTTGCAAATTGCTGTCATAAATATTTATACTTTTTTTATTATGAGCTTTTAATTATTTATTTTAATATCAAATATTATTTTATTTTTTTCTCGCAAAAAGGATTTCTTAACACGACAAATTTTTATTTTCAGCTTGAATAATTTTTTTTGTTTCAGTTCTTTCATTATGAAGAAAAATTTTTTTCATATATTTTACATACGTTTTTATTGCAACTTATTATTTATATTTGCTATGTGTAAGAAAGATATTAAGGAATAGAGAAATTTTAAGAATGGTGAAATTGACGAATAGAATTATTTAAGACTAAAGATATATAAGAATTGAAAAAATTAAGAATAGATATTTTTTAGGAATAGTCGTATTTACGAATAGATTTAGCATGGAATAGACCTAATTAGTATAGAGATATTTACGAATAAAGAAGTAAAGAATAGAGTTATTATCTTGCTGAAATTTTTTATATTTTCAAAGATAACTTTCATTCAAAAAATTTTCTAATCTCAGTACTAATTTAAAAAAAAAAAAAAAATTATTTTTTGATAATTCTGCTTATTAATTTTTGCTACCAAGTTTTTCGTATGGTTCTGAAATTAACTTTAAATTAAAAATAAAATTTTGCCCAATGTAATGAAGAAAACATATAACAGACAAATATAATATAGTATGCCTGTAACTATGTGTCGGATTATCATGTACCTAGAGCGATAGAGGCTGGTATGTGAGGGATATTATACATGACGCGAGTTTACATGGGCCTACCGGGAGTTCCCGGGTGCCTGTATTGAATTTAATGGCGCGGTACATGCTTCCGTCAGGGATAGGACGTGGTCTTCCATCGCGTACTCATCGCCCTGTCGTATAAATCACGAAACGTGGGATTGTACATCCGTGTCACCTATGTTTATGTATATATATATATATATAGAAGGACATGTATATTGTATAAGGCTGGACGTTGATCAGGCAAATGGCCTTCGTGATTATCATACGGTTGTTGTGAATATCATTATAATGAGAGGCTTCATCCTTTGTCTCCACATCACTGGAATATGATTGGTATATTATCGGTACGTCATTGTGATACGGGGGTGGTTGAATAGCCGAGGGTTTTGTGATTAATTAGCAGTTAACTAGGCGATTAGTCCATGAGACCGTGTAATGTATGTAGCTGTTGTTAGAACATGAGTGTATCATGATTAATGTATATCTTTGGAAGTGACTTAATTAAGGATATAGAGTAGCTTCATGTTAATTAATTGCGTTTAATAGCTGAGAGATTAAATTTCATTGTAATTACCAGCACTTATATCTAATATTTATATACGTAGGCGTATATTTTTAACGCAATACGCAACTACGATTTGAATTAATTTAAAATATATGTTTTGTGTACAAACTTTACAACGTGCTTAGAAATATACATATATATTTAAACGCGTGAAAACAAATGGAAAAGGAAGCAGTTGAGAGGTAGTTGGTGGATGGTTGGTTCTTATAACGAAGGAAATAAATTTCCGGTGACATACGGAGGAGGTAGTCGATAGATAGCAATCGTAATTTACATCGTTGAGCGGGTGTTTGACATTTCCAATTTAAAGGTTCTGCAAGTAGCGCTTGCAAGAAATACTATTACACACCATATATATATGTATACATATATTACGGGCCACGTGAAACTGAGCGATAAGAGAAAGCGACTTTATAATAAATGTCGGGAGAGCATTAGCGGCGGCATTACAAGATGCCTCTTGAAAACGTATTAAGACCAAATCGCTGCATCATTCACATTACATTCACTTGCTCAAATAACCACTTACCAGTTATTTTACTGACTCCATTAGATACACTTAAATCTATATACATATAAATGTATTTAAGCATGTGTAATTGCATGCATATGTATATTCATATATACATATATGTCTTGATGGATGGTCGGATAGACATATAGATGGATGTTTACATGTATATATATAACTGGCTTGCATATTATATGGATGTAAATGTGAATATTTATGTGGATGAATATACATGTTTATGTTTAACTCATTGAGTAAAGTCCTTGTCAAGTTATTGGCTGATCGGAGCCGAGAGTTTGAGTGGTTTCGTGATGCAGCGCGTGAAATCTTGGTAGAACATCTCTGTGTTCACTAGAGCTTGAGACAAGTCCAAGTCCAATCAATTTTCGAGTACCTGTTTCATTATTCGTTTACCCAATTATTATTTTATTATTACGGTATAGTTTTAACCGACAGTTAATTAGAAATCCGGGATGATAAGATCGGTGTCTTTAATTATTGATGAAGAGAAATTCATGAAATTTATTGATGGAAATAATTTTTTTTAAGTTTATTATCAAAAACTTTAAGTACATAAATTTTGTTTTTATGATGCTTTTTTATATTTTTTTTATCTACGGAAAATTGTAATTTCATATGTTAACCTTTGGAATATTTTATTAATCAATAAAAAAGTGCAGTTATATCATTTATGGCGTTTAAATTACGAATTTTGAGTTTATTAAAAATGTGATGATTAAATCGCTGTGACCTTTATAAAATTATGAGCATTAAATAAAATTTATATTGAATTTTTTTATAGTTTCTTCTCTAGTGATGAAATAAGAAATTTTCTTATTTTAACCCTATTAGTTACACATTTTTACTCATGTGTAAAACTAGCGTTTGATTTGAAGGCTAGATTGTCGTTGAAATGTTTGATTTTCTTCTCTGGATGTGCGACATTTTCTGTCTAGTGCGAAAAAGAGGAATTTCTGTTCTGTTTAGTGGGAAGTATAAATTATTTGGATAATGGGTGCGTTTTTTAGGAATTTCCTTAGTGAATACGCTTGCGCGATAGGATGCGCGCAGTCAATGTTTTGGCGCTATTTTTCAAATTCAAATTTACTTGATTTTTGAGTCATTCCTAAATTAGTTTTCTACATTCTGAGGTTCTGGCACAGATATTTTAAAAGTACTCCGTATTCACTCCCGATTTTTTACAGTTTAGGGAGAAGGAAAAAATCTAATGGGTCTTAAGACCTCAGAAAGTTTCGGAGCATCTTCTCGCATAGAATAGTTAATTTTTTGAATTCCAGCGGCAAATAATCTTTTTTTCCACATTTTTTAGGCCTTTGTAGGGTAAAGTAATTGAAAATACTGGCGGGAAAAAATATTCTCATGAATTTTTGAAATTTTTTTACCGCAATTTTTAATTATTCACGAGTGGTAAATTAATTAAAATGTTCAAACTGTTACAAATATGTAAATTTTATGTTGTTGGTAGTTTAAAAAAAAAAAAAAAAGATTGATGACAAAGATCTAATTAAAATAATTTAAATTTAAGTTTCAGTTATATATTTTGTGTGAGCGTGATTAATTAAACTAAAATAAGATATTAATTATTTATGTATTTTGTAAACCGGGCATGTGTTGAAATAATTTTATGTTAAAGTATTTATTTGAAATATTTATGCTTCACAAAAGTCATCTTAAAGTTTATAAAAAAAATTTTATATATATCTTCGATATAAAATTCACATTAATAAATTTCGTGTTGACAAAATTTATAAAAAAAAAATAATACATGCTTTTTTGATGAGGTACAAAAATTATAATAACAATTTTTGACCTTGTAAATTCGCAATAATCGTAAATAATTATATTAATTAATAAATATTTTTTTTAAAAGTGGATCGTAAAAATATAAACATTTTCATTGAATAAAAAAAAAAAAACTCATATGTAATTTAGTCACCTACCAGACTATTAACAGTCAATTTAATTACAAAATAACCATAAACTTATTCAACTTAAGCCTTTAATTAATGTGATGCATTAATTATGATAATGCATCACATCTTCGAGCTCGAATAAAATGAATCTAATCGAATAAATTTGAAATTTTTTTTGTACAATTGATTCGTGCATCGAACTAAATATATATATATGTATACATACACATATATTTTATCCTTCTTCGGGAACCTCTGACTGAATAATTTATAAAAATCTGTGCGGGGGTCTCAGTGAGTTTAACGTACCAAAAGTTGAAACGATGCCGACGCGAGATCCCGGACGCTTTTATAATTAGGCTACGAAACGAATTGCGCCTGACATCCATATCGACTACCTAACCCAAACCTAACTAACGAGCCTTCGTTCCATTCGATCGCGCGCGAATAAATCTTCCCTCCGTATCTCTGCCATTATCGTAAATCTTCCGACACCGCCGCCGTTGGAAGTCTGTGCGTGTTGGCTTTTTATTTTATTTTTTTTATTTTCTATTTAACTTTTATTTATTTATTTATTTTTCTACTGGATAAACCTTTTCGTTTAAATTATACTTGACGTTTATCATAAATCATAGATACATTAAAGTATAATTTTTCTAAACATTTTATTTACTTTTTAGTTTAACGTTAAATTCTATTTGAATTATGTCTTTTTTTTTTTTTGAAGAAAGAGAATTTTTTCAAATTTATATGTGAGCCCGCCCGAGCCGAAATTTAAAACCTTGCTAGAACTTAGAAATTCTAGGATCAAGAAAGAAAAGGACGAGTACTTAATTTGTATAGAAAAATAACTTCTATATAAATCCTATAAATGTCAGTTAAGGGAGAAAATGATATGTTTAGTTGTTATATAGGCGTTAAAATTTAAAATTAATAATAAATAGTGTCGAATTTTTTATATTACGGCGAAAATATTGGTCGTATAAAAAAATTGTTCAAATAAAAGTTGTTCAAAATATAATTTTATAAAAAAAAATCTATTATAATTTTTTTTTAAGGACTAATACAAAAGCCGTAATTTCAAAACTAAGATTTTCATGATTAACAAAAATTTGAATCATTCATTAAGAATCTTAATTTTGGATTTGCGGTCAAAATATTCGTCGTATAAAAAAATATTTTAAACAAAAGTTTTAGGAAATTTAATTTTCTAGAAAAAATATATCTTATGATTTTTTTATACGACCAATATTTTCACCGTACTTTCAAAATTAAGATTTTCATAATTAACCAAAATTTGAATCATTCATTATGAATCTTGATTTTGAAATTACGGGAAAAATATTGGTCGTATAAAAAAATGTTTTAAACAAAAGTTGTGGGAAATTCGATTTTCTAGAAAAAGTGTCTCTTATGATTTTTTTGTACAACCAATATTTCCACCGTAATTTCGAAATCAAAATTTTCATAATTAACAAAAATTTGAATCATTCATTATGAATTTGAATTTTGGATTTACGGTGAAAATATTGGTCGTACAAAAAAATCATAAGAGACATTTTTTCTAGGAAATTAAATTTTCTACAACTTTTGTTTGAAAACTTTTTTTATAAGACCGATATTTTCGTTGTAATTTAAAAAAAAAAGAAAGTCAAAATTCAAAAGACTAATGTAGGAGTTGGGAATTGGTCATACGTAAAACACTTAGGTTTTAATCAGGAATTTAAGAATTTATCGTACCGAATGAGAATAAAAAGTTTTTATAGGTTCTAAACAAATATTAAATTTTGATTTTTTAGAATCCATCGAAACTAATAAGAATATAAAATATGAAAAATACTTATTTAGGTCCACTTAAAATGTCAAGTACTAAAATAGGTCTATTTAAGTATATTGAGTACTTAAAGCGTAGTCAAATTTTAACTTAAGCAATTTTTGTAAAAAAAAATTCAATAACCTTTCAACTCATAAATATATTTATGATACACGAAGACAACTTTTACATTTAACCAAGTGTCTATTGTAACCACATTGACATGACGCGAAGCCCATAAAAGTCATATTTTAAATATCGTAAATACCATCCGCGTGACGATACACGAGGACATTTCGTGAGTGTGATGTGTCGTGTTATCCATTCTCGTCGATATAAAACAATTATTATTGGTTGGTTTTACGGTTTTACGGTCCTCAATCAGTGACAGGGTAACGTGCGAACCCACAGCCAGGTGGGCCGCGACCCTCCGCAACATCGATCCTACAACATCAATTAAACCGTACACACGAGGGTGCACGCGCTTGGCGTGCCGCACTAAATAAATTGCCGTCGTCGCCACCGCGCTACTCGTACATCTATACATTATACATTTATATATCCATACACGTATATAAATATCTACATACATGAATGCCATACGTTGGATAAATTAATTGGGTGGAAAGGCGACGCCTCGCGTCGAGTCATCGGCTGTGTGTTACGTAGAGGAAATAGCAGGTTTATATATTTGTAAAAGGTCCCGCGGGCTGGTTGGTTGGTTGGCTGGTTGTTTAGTTGTTATGTCGGTTGGTTGGTTGGCTTCGCGGTTGTAGTTTCTGCGCGTATGTGTATATTTATATATATAAAAGAGAGAGAGAGAGAGAAGTGGTGGTTGTACAAGCGCGTCGACGAGAGTTGTTACTGACAGGGAACACGGCCTCGAGCCTCTGGCACATACAATATAACAACTTGCTCATGGTGTGTGGCTATCTACCTTTCCTTTTTACCTGATGAACACACCTTGAGAATTATTAATCGCATCATAAGTATTTCAAGCTTATTGGTGACATTTTAAAAAATACGCGGGTTATGTATGGTGTGACGGACATGACTTGCAGCGCCAAGTAAATCTCTGTTGTTTTGTTGCCTCGGGAAGTACCTCTTTTGCTTGAGTTTTAAATACAGCACACTTTATACATTAGTCTGCTGACGTTATGGGTTTATTCAGGCGGTTTACTTGTCTGCTGAACTTGAATTTATATGTGCTTTGTATGTAGGTATATACATATTTAATATACATGTATGACGCAATATAAGTTTACGAAGGATTTAACCCGCAAGGCTGTAAAGTTAGCTGTGATCTCAAATATAATTTCATTTGACCACAGGGTTGGCTCGTTTTACAGACATATTTCCAAGCACCCGAGGGCGCAATGTTAAGAGTGGCCAATCACGCTTGACCGGCCTTTACTTTGAGGTACGTCATTCTATTTTGGATTATCATGCTTGGGTGGGCTTTAATGTAATAATTTAATCGAGTAAGGTCGAGAAGGCGGTTTATTTAATAACCATTTTGCAGGAATCTGTTGTGGTGTAGTAATTTGATAGTTCCACGCTAGATGACGTTGCGGCTGCAAGTACGGCTTTAATGTCAGTGTTGCGAATCAAAAATGGATCGTATTTTTGAACAGATTTGGTAAAATTTTGAGTTTGAATGTCTGCAGGTAATCGAAGGGAGATAATTTAGTATCGATTGCATTCCAAGAGAGGAAAGTAGGACATTTCAATTCGTGGGTGTAATTGCCTAATGCCGCGGGCGGGGGTGGCTAATTTGCGGATTGAGGAATCCTACTTTTTTCCGTGGTATGGATACTTTTCTTTTTATATCTGCAATTGTAAATTCAAATTTTTGCTGTTCTTTGGCGCCATTAAGGGGGGGAGGTTGAAAAGGTGAAACTTTAGTGACGTATTTTATGAATGGCCCTTTTGCGGTAAATGGCACATGTATAAATTCATACGGTATGAAAATATCATCATTACTTGGTCTATTCCATCTTGGATACGTATATTTAATTTAAAAATTTATCAACAAATATTTCTCACGCCTGTCAACTAAAGAGACTTAAGTGAATGGGGATATCTACCCTAAATTTGAAAATAATCTCAGTCCAAAATACTTGATCATGATCATGATCCTTTTTATTCAAATCTAAATCAACTTCTCAAAGCTCAAACATATTTATTACCCTCAAAATACCTTAGCTGCTTTGAAAAGAATTATCATTTAGGATCAAAAGAGCTAGTGACAAAAACCGTCATGAGCTTGGGGACAACCAGAAATAATATCGCATCCATATATGAATACAAGAGTGGGCACCACCCATTACACCATAATTGTGATCTATAGCCCGACCATACGTTATGTGCATATAAAGGGCATTGAGTGTGTTCTCGCGTAAATCTCTGTCCCTGTTTATTCGTCCAGACACTCTCATCTTTCTCGCTTGCTCTCCTCAGTTAAGTCTCGTTCGTCCTGAGTACAAGAGACCCCCTGCTCTCGAAAACCCCCACTGGTAAATTATTGGGGCACATAAACAGCGTTTACAATGCACACAACAACACGTTGACTCCCTTCAGGTTTATTTGGTATACCATATAGCTAAACCTTTTCATGGTCTGAATTCAAACCAATGGCATATTGGCGTTAGTTATATGACCTCGCAAGCAGGTCGCGCGTTCCCAAGTGCTAGGGGTCGAATTTCATACGGCACTATTCCAGTCTCGCGGTTTAGTTAGCATTGTACCGGAGTATAGTCTACAGACTATTGTACATTTCGAATCGTATATGGGCGTTTACATCCATACATATATAGGTAGGAATATAAATGTACATATATGTATATTCAGACCTTGTACAACGACTACTCTCTGTTGTATATGATATATTACCTCGCGTTAGCCGGCTACGTTACGGTGCGTTACGCCCGGCTCCGCTTTCTGCATAAAATCATCGTTTCTCGGATGATGGACGACCGTGGAAATAAGGGCGAGGAAACGTATTGCCCTGGGAGCTTGCTAACTGATGTTGGCTTCACTTTCCAAAGCGGCTTGAGTTAATCGTTTGGCAGTAACTTTCCGCTTCCGGGGTTCTAAGACCTTCTTTTATAGCCCTGTACGGCTTGCTGAAGAAAAAATTTTTTTTTCACTCATATCAAGGCACTTTTTGTTACTTCAAGTTATTGAACTTTCTTTCATTGATGTTATTACGATACACGGCAAAATTGGGAGTGATTTTAGATCGATTATGGATTTTATTTGAATCCAAATTCACTTGCAGTTCTGGAGTCAAAAAAAAAATCACTTATTCGAAGTAAAAGGGAGTTTGTACCCTACATATAATAGGCTACTATAAGTTATCAACTAAATCTTCTACGCATGATTTTGTTCGAGACTAAGAGCGCTAAAGTCTGGCTCTACAATTGTCATCGATCGATGTTCCTGACATTTTAATTTCGAAATCCAAACGAAACGTTTCTATTACTCACCCTTAATTACCCTTAAATTAAACACCGTCTGATAGATGGAGTGTTGGTAGCTTGAATAACGATTGACAAAGCACGACACGCGAGTGTCTTGTCTTATCCGTCTTGTCGTGCTTTACCGGCGCGAGTGCCAACGATTGAATCGTGGGAGAGTGACCGATCGTATCTCAGCGTGAGACCAATCTACGCGATTTATCAACGCCGGGATCATTTTCGCTCTCTCTTACACCCTCTGCGCTTCCTTCAAGATTGATGTTACTATAACAACATGTCGGTTATTCATCGTGCGCAGCTCGGTGCATTAATCAAACCCCCGCTTCGACGTGAAATACAAATGATATTTTATAGCGTCATAAATCTTCCGGCACTGTCACCGTCCGTAGGCGTTCAACGTGTTTGTATATATATTATAAATACATATACATATACATATATATTTATACCTTAATGCTATATTATATTGTATATGTATTTATACGTCCGGTATATATCATTTCCTGACTCATTATTATTTTTTTTTTACTCATATTAATATTTTTTAAAACATAACTTTCAGAAATTGTTGTTACGTAAGTTTTTTTTTTGTTTTTTACGTGAATCAAATTTAAAAAAAGCTAAAAGTACATGCACAAATACATGTTTATGTATTATATAAATATGTATGTGAGTATAAGTGCTTTTAAATGGAAGTCAGTGGCAAAACTAGAGACAGTTGGCGTGTGAATTATTGATGTTAGCTACAAATACGACGTTTAAATGTTGACGCCTGCGGTTCTAACCACGTGTATTGTGAAATTGACAGGCTTATAGAAGTTTTAGCTGTATGTACTTCCCACACGGTCTTACTCAAGGTTTATTGTAAGTTATTGACGGAGCTATAAAACAGCTATTTAATTTAATTTAATATCAGTGTGTACGATCACTTGTAAAGATTAGTTTTAAAGATATAATAAATACGATGTAATAATCTAATAATAAAAAAAAATGGAAGTATAAGTACATAGAGCTGTATGTCGAGATCTCTTTGAATCGTAAACTTGAAAATTAAGAGTTGAGTTAAGAACAAAAGATAAAGTAATGAAGTGTAAGAGATTAAGACTATTTTGAAGTTAAAGCGGAAATGGGAATATGATTGTTAGTGTCAATATTTTTTTAGAATCAGTGTTTTCTTACATAGTAAAAAATTTTCAGAGTGAATGCGGAGTACATCTGAACACAATTTTTCTAAAAGTTGTTTTTCCTCTCAGTGTAATAATCATCCACAATTATGACAATTCAACAAAACAATGTCAATTCTTGTTTTTCTCCGTTGCCCAAAGAAAATTCAAAAAATTTTTTGTGGCGAATTAAATTTTCTGTGCCAAGAAATATTTTTTTTCTGTATAGAATTTGCATGTAAATTAGTTTCGATTCGTCCTCAAGATTATGATTAACTCAGAATTTTGAATTAAACTGCAGTCAGAGAAAGTTTTTCGTTTTTTTCATAGGGAAATTTGGCCTAAATAAAATTTTTATAAAAATTATCAATCACTTGATAAAATTGTTGATTCTGCATCAAAAATTGCAATAAATATCAATGCTAAATAATATACTTTATTTAATTGGAATGTAATGTACATATATCGATCTAATAACAATAAATTTATAATACTTGATTATTATCAATAACATATTTACTGTTAATGGTGTGTGCAAACATGTATACATGTAAACTCATGATAAAGATGATCGGGAAAAGGAAATAAGGTCACGCCAGGAAAGTGAGTAATGATTGCAGTTTATCAGCGAGAAGTAACTAGCGGTGTTCGTGTAATGGGAGCATTCATCAACGCGCAATCTCCTCTATTGCCCCGCCATTCTACTCGGTTCACGATACGAGACAAGCTAAGAGAGAGAGAAAGAATAGACTGAAACAGAAGTGGAATGAATATAGTCTATAGTCTCGTGACGATTTGCAGCACGTTGTTCGCTGCCACGCGAAACGTTTGTATTAGAATGATTATCCTTTTACGGCTTATATTTTATCTAATAGGTTTACAGGAAGTCTTTCCAGTGTTACAGCAAAATAAAAAAACGTCTCATTATATACTTGTCTTGGATTGATAAATCTTTCAATTTCATTTTTTATTCTACAATTAACTCTTATTTTCTCTTTCAAACTAACGTGCAGTTTAAATTATCTCTGATATCCGAGCTCCTCTGATCACGACAAATTCTCTTGGCTTAAGAAAATCTTGACTTGATTCCCAAAATCGTCATCTTCTGAAATATTTTCTTGACCAAAAATTTTTTTCTGTGTCTGCACTTAAAGTAGCATCAGAATTTTTTCTGTCGCAAGTTTTGCTGAAGAAATGTGTAAGTAATTTTCTCAACAAGTCATGTGATCGCTTGCACAATTAGATCCAACATAACACCAATCTAAATCTTTCTCGTGTTTGTTGCAAGATTTCGTCAAAGACGTTTGTTTCAAAAGTTTTTCTTTCAATTGAAAAATATCTTTTCGTAGGGGACTAAAGAAAATACTACATATAAATATAAATATATACTTATTTTCTGGCGCTTTCTTATTTGACGGTTGATATACACGAGAGGAGAGAATTACCTGGTTGGTGTTGTATGGCTTCTTAAGGTAGAATATTGCCGCGTCAAGAGTCATGGCACGCAACCATCACCACTACCATCATCATACAACCACTACTACAAGAGTAACAACAAAAACACTATACATCAGCCATGTATTATTACCCGTCTTTTCGCAGTCCTCGCCCCCTGTAATTATGATTTTATTTTTATGGACATAAATTATACAGTAAAGTCTCGCCGTGTCATTACAGGGCATTGTAATTCAAGGCTGTGGATATAATAGTAACCTTGGCTGTCTTTCATACATCCACATATATAATATATATGTATGTATATTCTTTCTCTTACTTTTTCCTGTGGTACAACCGTATAACTTTAACCGCTCACCTGCCGCAGGTTAACACTTTGTCTCTCTTCTTCATTATAACTTTTTATCTTCTGTTTTATACCAACTCGTCGTCGTATATATTGACTTCACCTCCTTCATCGGTTCCTTCACTCTTGTTTCCTTACCTCTTGTATATACATACATACATTCATACATACATACATACTAGAAAGTAAGGCGTACATGTATGTAATACCGCAATCCTGTTTTCTTATTCGCATGCGTAATTACCAATGTTACTTGTTTGCTTTTAACTAATGAGCAGTGTACATCGTTAGCACAACTTATGTGTTAGTTAAGGTGCTATTAATGAGCCAACGGTAACTGATTAACATTATATTCTGACGTTTAGTGTATATTGAGCAATTCTTGTATAATAATAAATTAATACTTGTAATTATTATTTTTATACATACATATATATGTATATGTATGTATGTATGTATATATGAGGAAGTTAGGTATGCAAGTAAGTGAGTGAGTGACTAAGTATAGGTAGGAGATTAAAAAAAAAAAAGAATAAAAGATAAAGAGGGTGGAACTGGATTGGTTTTTGTTGATGGACAAGAGATGAGAAGCAACACGTATGCCGGTAGCTGGTATTACTTGATGTTACGATGACCGCATGAAGAGCGACCAGAGAGCGAGGCCAGAGCTGTCAGCCTGCCGCCGCGCTGTCAGTCTCCTGTCTGGTTGCTGTCCGTACTGTCTGTCATTCACTCACTAGCTCTTGTTGGCTCTGTTCTATAGTTTATATATATATATATATGGGTGGATGGCTGTATGTATAGAGAGTAAAATTGTGTATGTTCATTCGTTGATGACTCGTTTTACTCGACGGTTTGTCGATCTCTCTTTTTTTTTTTTTTTTTAAAAAAGACTTGTTAACTGGGATAGTACGAAATGAAAGGGAATTTTTTTTTTCGGTTGGTTATGGGATTTTATAATTTTTAATTGATTGATTTGAAGAATGAAATGTGGGAAGACAAGTCAATTTAGTATAGTTATATATATATATGTATATAAAGTATATATAGTAATATAAAGTAAACTGAGAAAATTTTTTTCTTTAGTCATTTTACCATCAGTATTCAAATTACTTTTGAAACAAATTCAGTTTTCAAAAAAAGGAAAATTTATTTTAGTCCAGTTTTTGAAAACCGCGCGATTCATCTGATTTTTGAATTTCTAAAGCTTGACAGTAGATCGTTCCAAGGCTAGTCTATAAGTTTTACAAATCTCGTGTATTTCTTTTTTGCGATGAAAATTTTACTCTGAAAATTTTTGTCGTATGAAATTCAAATTTGGAAAAAAATTGAAAATTTATTACATAATTAGAATTTTTACTGATTTTTTTCAAAAGAGAATTTTATGCTGGATTTAATATAATCATTAAATATTTAAACTGTTCGCTGGAATATTGACAGTTTTGATTTTATAATTGGTGTTGAAGGGAATCAAAATCAACATTATTGTTATGAATATATACGATGATATCGATAGGTAATATAATTATAATAGACATGATGTAAAAGTACAGCAAGGTATTTTTCTATTGTACTGGATTGAATAAATTGACGTGAATATTTGTGAGCAAGGATTATGTTTCCATCTGGCACCATCAATGTAAATAAACATGTGGCGGCACGTAACGGCGTTATTATATATTGCCAATAAATCGATATCGATAATTAAAATCTGGCCGGGTCGACATGTCGTTCAACTCATTCTCTCTTATAAATGGATATATATTATATGCGTATAACATTTTATGAATATATATATGTATATAAATATAAAAACAGCTCAAAATGTTGAATTTGTTATTTTCTGCGTAACTGTACGAGTTGCCGATAAATTTCATTTTATTCTCCTTTTTACAATCGAAATCGTAAATTCACATTATTTACGTTGAATTTTGTATTTGACAGCAACATGACACCGCTGTACAATATAAACGTGTATATATGTATATATATATTTTATATTATACAGATTTCTCTTTTGAAGTTTATATTATTTATTAATGAACGAAAAATCATTTTATATGAAGTAAATGACGTAATAAAAAACTCGATATACTTTTCAATTAATGTTTATTTACGGATTACAATAAATTTGCTTCCCATTAAATTCTTAAATTATACTAAAACTTAAACAGACCTATTTTAGTACTTGACATTTTAAGTGGACCTAAATAAGTATTTTTCATATTTTATATTCTTATTAGTTTCTATGGATTCTAAAAAATCAAAATTTAATATTTGTTTAGAACCTATAAAAACTTTTTATTCTCATTCGGTACGATAAATTCTTAAATTCCTGATTAAAACCTAAGTGTTTTACGTATGACCAATTCCCAACTCCTACATTAGTCTTTTGAATTTTGACTTTCTTTTTTTTTTAAATTACAACGAAAATATTGGTCTTATAAAAAAAGTTTTTAAACAAAAGTTGTAGAAAATTTAATTTCCTAGAAAAAATGTCTCTTATGATTTTTTTGTACGACCAATATTTTCACCGTAAATCCAAAATTCAAATTCATAATGAATGATTCAAATTTTTGTTAATTATGAAAATCTTGATTTCGAAATGACGGTGGAAATATTGGTTGTACAAAAAAATCATAAGAGACACTTTTTCTAGAAAATCGAATTTCCCACAACTTTTGTTTAAAACATTTTTTTATACGACCAATATTTTCCCCGTAATTTCAAAATCAAGATTCATAATGAATGATTCAAATTTTGGTTAATTATGAAATTCTTAATTTTGAAATTACGGTGAAAATATTGGTCGTATAAAAAAATCATAAGAGATATTTTTTCTAGAAAATTAAATTTCCTACAACTTTTGTTGAAAAAATTTTTTTATACGACGAATGTTTCCGCCGTAATATAAAAAATTTATCATTCATTCAAAATTTTAACGCATATATAACAACTAGACATGCCATTTTCTTCCGTAACTGACATATATAGGATTTACATAGGAGTTGTTTTTCAATATAAATTAATTACTCAGTGTCCTTTTCTTTCTTGATCCTAGAATTTCTAGGTTCTAGCAAGGTTTTAATTTTCGAGTCTAATATTTTTTTAGTATAAAAACAAAAAAATGTTTATTTCCATCTATAGTAACAATATGATAAATATACTACACCGACAGGGTATTCGAAATAAAGTCATGTCTTTTCTCGAGTAACAGCTCTTATATACACCAACGATTTATGGTTTCTCGTAGAGGGTTTACGTGCCGATATATACGAGCCACGGTGTTAATCCGAATTAGAGATGGGGAGGTTGCCTGGACCCGGCTCATAAATCCTCGAGAGCTACCGACTTACAAATCGTTTTGGGGCTGGGTCGAGGTGTGCGCGCGTCGAGGGAAACACTGAGAAAACTGCCGAGGATTGAACTTTAAGACCCACGACTTTATGTATTAGTTTCGTAATTTCGAAATCTCTGGCTAGAAAATTTTTTTTGACAATTTACACTTATTCACACTGTCTATATACTATTCAGAGTTTTAAAAAATGTCTTATTATAATGAGACTATATATATACATATACATGTATACCGTAGAGTTGTGTGCATGTTTTACATATATCTTGAGGGTGTTTGTTATTATAAACAGGCTCGTGTGACACGCGAGTTCCTTTTTTTTTTCAGATATAGTTTTTTGTTACTATTACTATTATTATTATTCTTGTTATTACTATCATAAGTATTAGTAGGTACGTAGAATCGTGCCAATGTCCTGCATATGAAAATCTCACGCGAGTAGCTCATGTGTAAATGACAGTGCAACAATATATGACGATTCAGATTATACTGTTTAGATATATGCATAAACATGCGCATACTTACATAATAATAATAGTTATATGAATATTTTATATATTTTTAACTTCTCGCTAAGAAAATTGAAAATTTTCAAAAATTCAGGAACTAATTGGATTCAGAGAAAACTTCTCAATAACGCTGCCACATCAATTTCTCTTAGTTTGAGTCTAAGATTTCTCTAGGATTCAGAGAAAACTTCTATTATAATTCGAACACATAAAAGTAAAGGGAAAAAGTTCTTCTAAGTTTTCTCTCGGGTGACTCTAGGATTTAGGGAAAACTTCTATAATAGCGCTAGCACATAAAAGTGAAGAAAAATCATATTTTCTCCCAACACCGAGTCCCGAGTATGGATTGTTTACGTGCTGAGTATGGATTGTTTACGTGCTGAGTATGGATTGTTTATGTGCTGAGTATGGAATGTTTACGTGCTGTGTATTTTCTGTGTAAACTTCAGACGAAGGCTTCTGAAATAGCGCTAGCACATAAAAGTGAAGTAAAATCATTTTTTTTCCCAACACCGAGCCCCGAGTACCCACTGTTCATGTATTGAGTGTGTATTATATATACAAGTTAATGTGTTAAAATTAATTGCTATGTTTTTTAATGGAAAGTTACCCATTTTTAAATTGGCGTGTTTTTGTGTTGAAACGAATCACTTCTAAATTTAAGAATATGAGCAATAAAATATTTAATGATTTGAAATATCACTTTTTTAATTGTGCACATAAACGTTGAAATAGAAATCGAGCGAAACTTATGAACGATAACAAGATCATTATGTTAGTAATCGTTAGCCTATAATTGTCTAAAGAAAGACACGTAATTTCAAATTTATTTAATTTGTGACGTGACAAGAAATATAATCAATTTTCTTTCTTTGATTTTTCATTATAATACTCCGTGTATTTCTATATATTTATTCTCATCTTGAAAAACATTTTTAATAATGCCGAAATTTTTAATGATTATTATTTTAATCGGATTATTAATCGATACTATGACTTCAAAGTATGTTGATAAGGGCTCTTGTTATCCTCATTTTAGCCCAGTAAGTGAAATAATTTAATTTATAACATACTATTTTATGCACGTAAATAAGTAATAAAAACAAAGATGTGACCACAAGTTAATTATTTTTAGAACTTTAAAAAAATCTAAGACTACAAAGATTTTCAATTTCTAAACCTCGTTCTAAAATACTAAAAAAATATTCATAATTGAATTTGAAGTCTATTCTTTTTAATTTTCTCTAAACCAGCAAAATTTTTAATTCAAATTTTCGACGCTTAAAAAATTCAGAAAAACGTTGCTATATAGTACTCAATTGAATTATTTTTTTTTTTTACCCTTAAATACTTTAAAGTTCCAAAAATGATCAATTCAAAGTTCAGAATTTCTTCAAATTTAAAAGTTCGCGGTTAACTTTTTAGATAGTTTTTAGAACGACTTTTTTATACAGGTGATTATAAATGATAATTTTTGTATTTTAGTGCTCGTGGATGTTAGAGCAAAAATGTTGCGAGGGGCTCGCATGTGTGAAATTGAATATATTTGTCGGATACTGCAAACAATATTAGTTTGGTTCGTAAAAAATGAAGTATATCTAAAACACTATGATATCCCTAAATTATAGTTATTCTGAATAAAGACTATATTCGATAAAAACAATAATTGCTCATTTCTACACTCATTTGAACGAATCCAACCCCTTTATCGCAGGCTCACAAGCCAAAGTACTGGACATTATTTTTTTCATGATGAACAATTCCTTAATAGTATGAATTGTCTATATGAATGGAAACGGTTTTATTTATCTGTAAGTTCACCGCTTCTATGTAGGATCTATATTTCATACGAAAACCATCGATCAATGTTGTCTATATTCCAATGTGGCAGGGTGGTAGTTGGTGTATACACATCGAAGATAAATTGCTTGAAGATCTGTCGGCCTACTCCCGAAGAAAAGACACACGATCTCACCGTGTAACCAAGATATACGAGCACTATTCTCAAGTGAAAAAAAAAGTGTTAAGGAATTATGCTCGAGCGAGTAAATGAGATGTGTCTTCGTTGAGACATATATCACCGGGGGGCATCATCCATTTCGACCAGCGTGGAAATAAATACGGTCTTCGCGAGGTTCTCTGCACTGGTCTTATATTCTTTCGCCTTGCGCAAAGAACCAAGAACTAAAGTATAAGGTGTTAGGAAAGAGGAAAGCCAGCAGAAGCAGGAGTAAAAGTATAGGAGTACACTGGCTAGAGAGAAAAGCCATCGTGAAAAAAGAGCTAGTGTAAAAGTGGTCGAAAGTCGTATACAGTAACATCTAGTAGTAGAGTAAGAGAGACAGAATGATAAAAAGACGGGGTAAAATCGTCTTCTGGCGGGTTGCATCCCGCAGCACATCTTTCTCTCCGACACTCGAGGGATCCGCTAACCATTTCTCTTGACTGTTATACGCGCGTGGCGTCGGCTTCTTCTCCTTTAACTTCTTCTTTTGCTTTTTCGTGGTATATACTATCCCTACAGCCAGCAAATAAATTGATCCATTACTCAACCGAGCAGTCATCCTGTTCAGCTTCTTCCTTCCTTCCTTCCGCGTACTTTTACTTAAAACCTTTGACACCCTCGACGGGAAAAAAAATTTACCTCATTGTCACAATACATATAGCACCAACAAATTTTATGTCTCTTTCGCTATTTTTTCAGAATTCCTCTTTATTTTTATTTATCATTTTACACTTTTCATCCTACTTCGTTAACCTCAAATTCACACGTGACATTGCCTGTTGAACCTAAGACACGTATCAACTGTGACCACGGGCTTTATAACTTTCAGAGCTCATTCGCAAAAGCTTCTTTTCCGTTGCGCGTTAGAGAACTTTCCAGGGAAAAGAGAAAAAATAAAAAACACTGAACTTCGACCTCTTAACTGGTTAAAAAGATGTGTGACGGAGTTTTAGCTTCAGTAGACTAGACATACAAACGCTTATTCTTGCGCACGAGGTACTAAAGAGATTTTCTAGAATGCGAGTACGTGACTCAAATCTAACTCGGCTCAAGGGAAAAGTGGTAACGAATTAAATTCTGTGTAAAATAAAATCAAAATTTTTCAACTTCGAATTTTTACGACTAGATAGAATGGAATTCAGTCGATAGTTTCGATGTGGTTTGGAAATAACGTCACTATACCAACTCCATTAGTGTGCTTGGTGCAAAGACATTTATTGATTTTATTTTATTTTTTCGCAAGGAAAGCACGTCCATGTATTTATATGTACCAAACACGAAGGTGCAGGATAAATGTCACTTTTACTGGTGACATAGAGATGGTAGATGACAGGCGACGTTAGTGAACCGTCATCTGTCGCCAAATAGAAATGCATCGTATAAACTTGACTTGATTTACGATCTGTCCTATCTACGATATCCACTTAATAAATGATGATGCAATTTCTCTTTGTTCTCTAAGTGAGAGCTGCAGAATTACGTTAATTGTCACACGTAATTTAATTTATATGTATCATAACTATATGCGAGTTGCTAATTTATATTATATATGACGTTTCGAAAGACGGGAAATGTTCAAAATTGAAATACAAATTAACTTTGAAAACGTTTTTATCTCATGAGTTACTCTCTGAGAGGTCGACCCTGTACCAATTTTTTTTCGAGGATCAATTGACAAAATCAATTTTCGCTTCCGGAATCCGATAATAGTGTGATCCCGATAATTGTTTAATTTATATTCAATTAAAGTAGAAACTATTCGACAAATTTATCCTACTGGGTTTAACAAGTTATTTATGAGATAATTAAACTGGCTGACGCTTGTTGGCATTTCAATTGTAAGAATACAATTTTCGATGTAAGAAATTACACGTTTCAGTTTAAATTGGATTGAAAAGAAGCTCTGTGTAGCCTATATATTTCTGCTGTCTGTAGTCCCTGGTCTGGCCGAGATATCACGTAGACTGAGTGTTGCTACTGGGATCTCGTTTGGACGCTCGCCAGGTCACCTATCTACGTAGATATTCGTCTTTTCGCCGCGACATGTTTTAGCGGCACTTGATAGATTGATGCTTGTCCCGAGTGACTGCCATGAGTAATCTGCATGCGCCAAAATCTACCAGTCGTACATTTGTACTGCGTCGCGATGTTGCACGTTTCAGGCAGAACAAATTTATTAATTTGCCTGATGGCATTTTATTAATGAAGACGCATTAGTCTATCTCGATTTTATTTATCATATTTACGATATCAACTATGAAACGACAGTCATATTAAAAACAAAATGAACTATTTTCAAAAAACTGATGTCATGAATTGAAAATCAAGTGAACAGAAAATTTTTGTATAATTTTTCTGTTATCATTTCGATTTATAGATTCGAAAGTCAACATTTCGCTTCCACTGCAAATTTTTCAAATAACTTTAATAGTTTTTTTTTAATTGGCGTCGATGCGGCATAAACTTCATTATTTACTATGATGACTTGGACGCACACGCTTATTATCGTGCAGCAAATCTTTATTTTTAGATTTTCATTTTTATGAAACTTTTGTGTACTTTTTATAAAGTGGATTTTGTGAATAACCATTTAGGTGTTTACAAAAGTCGCTTCACATAATTTTCATGTCTTTTTATAGTAAGACTAGTTTATGGTACACGCGCACTCACATGTGTCGCCTTTTGTATACTTATTTTTATGTAAATTACGATTACAAATAAATACTTTTTTTTCTTAAAACAAGAAATCGGTTCGGCAAATGGAGCTTGATATTTCTGTCATTCCTTTTGTAGCCCTAGATTATGATACTTGCGTACACAGCTAAAAAGGATTTCTCGTTGCAAGAAATATTTCGCATTATGAATTGAAGACAAAAATTTTCTCGAAGCGAGTAAAAATTTCTGGCGCCAAGAAATCTTTTTTTCTGTGTATGAATTTTGTTCTTCATCGTGATGTGTTTTTTAAGTCAAAAATATATGACTAATAATAGATAAATAATATAATTCGTCATTAAAATAGCATAGTATCTAAATAAATTACAAAAAATATAGTGACTACAGGAATCCGTCACATTTAACTGTAGCTAATCTCTTATAAGTTACATAGTATATAAAAAAAATGTTGACATCGTTATGGTGTATTCATATGGGATTTTATATATGAGACTAGTAGCGGTAGTATAGTCTACGACATTAACATATAACTTGAACGAGGAGATTAATCTGGCGTAAGCGCGTCGCGACGCTCAGCTAATGGCTTGACTGAACCGCGTGCCAGCATCTCAGGCCAACCAGACATCGCGCATTCATCGAGCTACACTAACCATATACTACACGCTACACAAGTGTAGTGTAGGATAGATGTAAAGTACGACGACGACGAGGGCTGAGTGATGAAGCGAGTGTGGAGTGAGGCCTATTTTTATGCACAACCAACAAACAGCCTCGTAGATCTCGTGACACGTCGTTAGTATTTTCCCCTATCTCTTCTCCTGAATTCTTAGATATATATGTCAAGTGTTTATTTCTACAGAAAAAAAATATTAGGTACAATTTGCCGTTTACTCTCGTATACACATATAATATATATTTATTAGTGATGTGAAATGACTGTCATTTTTATGTTCCGTCAGAGCATGATAAATTCGCTGACAATTGACGTTAAAATTCGTTTTCTTTCTGTGTATGTGTTTGAAAAACTGTTATTAATTTGATATTCGTTAATTAACTCTGTAACATATCACTGAAAAAAGTTTGAACTCCTGCCCTATCGGAAGTTGAGTCTTTAAAAAAACTATGATTGAATTTTTTGTATAAATATATAAAAAATAGCCATTGTAATTTGTTACTATCCGATGTAAGCTATATTATTTATGGTATTTTTATATATATTTAAATAATTCATGGTGTGTATGTATGCGTGTAATGAATCCTCGCTAATTTTTTTCCGTCTGTTGATATCAACCTGTCAAAAACAAAATTGATAGGAGCTAACTCAACTGTAAATTTCGCGGTAACTCGTTACTTTAACGTACACAAATACACAAATACAATCACGTGCTCTTTTCCACTTACTTAACTGACTAAAAGTTTATTACATTGTCTGCACACACACGTTTATATTGTGTAGTAGTGTATAGATCGTTTGGTTTAAAGTCTGCCATGAAACCGACTGCTGAAGTTTCCAACGGACGCTGATGAAAGCCTCCCGGGCATTTACAAGGAAATACTCTGCGAATGTCAGAGGCAAATGATGGCAAACCAAGCGTATAAATGACGAGTGTATGCACAAGTATGAGTAATAGCATACCTCTGAAATTGTTGAGGGTTTAGACAGATTTTATGTGTAGTTGTAGAGGTCAGATACATATTGTGAAGCGTGGATTTCAGTGGACAAGAATGAAGGGGATACCTATATGTTTATATGTCATTGATTATTCGAATAATCCTTGTGCTTCATAGTGACCTAGCTAAATTACTGGCGAAAAATAACTTGAATACTTTGGAGTTTTTGATGATTTCTAAATTCACTTATTTTTGAAATCAATGTTAAGAAAATTCAAAAAGTTTTTTGAATTAAGAATATTTACCTTCAGTTGACAACTTTTTTTTTGTGTAAAAAAGTATTGTAAATGACAGTATTGTTTGTTTTTAAATGATTGTAAGCTATACAGAAATAGTTATCGACTGAAGGTAAATAATCTTGATTCAAGATATTTTTTTCGGATGAAGTAGAAATCTCCATCGACCAAGACAAATTCTCGACTCAAGAAAGTCTTGACATGGTTCCCGAAAACCCGAGACAACGTTTTTTTCTGTGTACTCTTTCCTCGATGAGCCTTTTGCTCTCTAGGAATCTCGAGGTCCGTAGCCTCTGACGTCAATCGCCGTGATTCAGTCTGTGACAAGGCCCATCCCTACAAGAGTAGGAAGAGAAAGACATTGAGGCATGAAGAGGCATTCCGACGGGACCTCCGAAAGTTACTTTTTTTCGCCATATAGCGCAATGACATTAGCTAAATATGATATAAATAAATGAATTCGCTCAGCCAATATTACGCAATAATTTACTATCATGAATTCAAGTATGTGACAAGTGTTAGAGTTGATAGACACGTGTATGATGCTTTCATCGGTAGTCAGGCATGTCGACTTAGTTGTACAAACGCACCGCTTAATATAATTGATAGTCGTTCTAATGTTGGATACCACATAGGATTGGTAAGTAGTGTACTATAGCACAAGAAGTGTATAAATATATGTACACACATATATGTTGCAACTCGGTCGCAATACGAGAGATTTCCGGAACGAAACCTGACAGGCGTATCCCCTATATCAGGCTTTTCAACCGCTCCCTCTTGACAGTTATTGCAACGTTTCGAGAATACATATATCCGATAAAATTATTACAAGCAGCTGCGAGAGTTTTTCCCTTGGCGGCTTGGTTCAGCTCGTTCTCGGGATCCGGGTGTAAAAATTATTATGTTTCAAGAGCATCACACTCTACCACCCAGATTATACACTCATAATTCACTCTCAGCGGGGGCAAAATAACTTGGGCTTTTACATTAGATACATAACGTCACTCTAAATATATATATATATATATATATATATATATATATATATTTAGGTATATTAATATCATTAAATTTTTTTTACATTTAAGTGACAGATAATTAATGAGGAACAACGGGTTGTCGACGTTGTTGAGACACCGACAATATGTTAGATTCAACTAAAGATAAAGTGCGAGCAAGACATCTTCTGACATAATGAATGAGTGCTGCAGTTTATATACGTCGAATCCGAAATCCTCTTCCATATTATATTATTAAAAAATTTTTTTTTCCTGTATATTTTTATTTTATCCCCTGCTTATTCATCGGTCGTCACTACATGTGTCACAATATACTATGGTTTGAAGAAAACTGATGCTTGCTGGATTACTTGCATGATTTACAAGAACGTTAGTATTCTTTGGTAAATTTTACGATTTACATCAGCTTTTTTTTCTACTGTAAAATATACTACTAAAACACCAACTTTTCCGTGCTTGTATCAGATGTCAATTTATCTTAGTAGAAACTGAGTTAATTAATATCACTGAAAAGCGAAGTTGAAAGTCCCGTTATTTCCACATAAGGTCAGTAATAGAGTGCTAGGTATTTAGAAAAAAAAAACACAGTTTTCATGTTCCATTTTTGTTGCGATACTATTTGAGCTAAATGTGTTTTTTAGCTACATAGGATCATTTTTACAACGTTGCAACATTAGAAAATGTATGTAATGCATATATATTAATATCTACAGATATAGCATATTGTGGGTGCCAATATAATTCACGGTCTTGTGGAGATCAGCATACGTCGCATGTTATTTACAATTGGTTAGGATTTATGTGGATCTGGGCTGGATGAGGGTAGGCAGGGATAGGTTGGCTATATAGCTCAGTGGAGGTACTACTACAATATACCTCGATAGCACACAAGTAGAGGTCGTGGAGGGTAAGGAAGAGGGATATAACGGCGGCGAGCGAGCGATGCTCGTGGCCGCCTTGCCAGCCAATTCCCGGCGGCTCGCTATATTTACGAGAGCCATAAAGTAACGTGCACAGCCGCGTATATTGCCGCGTAAATATCAGCTTATGGAAATATAGAGCTCAATATCTGCCTGCCAGGTCGCCTTTCTTCCTTCTCGTTTTATGTATATATATAACGTTCAAAAGTTGCCCCTTTGCTACGACTTTTAGCGATGTTGTATCTATATATAGGTAGTTGATGTTGCGGTAACAATAAATTTTATTCCACGATGACGAGTTACGTTTTAAGGCTTATAATGTGCTCACAATTCATTTATACCGCTTTTATGACGTTAAATTTCAGGCAAAGCTGCAGGAATATAATAATTGACTGAAATGAATGTATGTAATTTCTTTGAATTAACAATTTATGTATCGCAAAAAAGTCCTCGACGAAACACGTTGCGTTGCGTGATGGCCATTCGCTGCTCGTGTATATAAATTTATAGAATCTGAACTACGTGGTTAGTGCATTTATAGACTTATCGCTTCTCATTTAAGAGTCAGCTGGCAATTAATCGAGATTTACGGTTGACATGTCGGGTTTATTAATTTCGTTGGCAATATATATTATTAAGCCAGTCTGCAGTAACGATTCGGAGGTAAAGTCTGTTAAGACCCCTCTTGTCTTCTGACGAGTGTCAAGATAGGATCAATCATTTTGTTTTATTTTTTATCTTGAAGAGACAGCTGCTAAGCGCTTAATGTCTACACTGTTTTTCGAGGGGTTATACAGTAAAATACATGAGCCATTTACTCTTGACTGTGCCGCCCGACATTAAGACTGACTCAATGGGTTCGGCTCATTAAAATTTAACGTCAGACAAACCTTCATTAAAAGAATTGGATAAATGTAGGCGTTACATGAAAAATCTAAAATACGGTGGGCGCCAAACGCTTTTTCGCGTGTGCCCAGCTTTAATCACGTTTACGCCCTCTATCAAACGAACCTATTTTCAACACCTCTATTCAAAGCTCGAAATAAGATTCACCCTCTATTGAATAATCGCAATAATTCTTATTCTGTATGTATATAGATATATACATTCATAAAATCGACAAAAAAAGATAAATAACACAGTATAAGACGTCTTGAATTAATCTCAACGTGCCGGCAATTTGTTTCTTAAAGCATTTTACAACAGCTAACGGTTACAAATTATCACCCGGTCTGTTGAACTTCTTACGAGTATATCCATTTAAGAATCTTGCTGACTGCACCAACGGAGTTATACACAGAAGGTATAGTATGAAAATATATACGTGTATATATATTTATGTTTATATGTTTATAGGGGAGTTTGGTTATAAAGAATCGAGTGTGCTCCTAGTGAAACGTAAATAACGCGACTTATTGTCGGTCCCGTAGAGATCCCAGGGTCATTAACTCTATATCGCGGATCTTGGGTCACAGCGGGTGTTGTGGTATAACCCTCAACCGCGATTGCGCACGAGCGAGCACCCCGATACTTGGTTCTGGTCTTAGTTTCTCTTTTTATTTTCCTACGGTATCCCGCTTGTACAATACAATGCGGGCTAATGATGCCTCCAAGGCGGCGTGTGTGGTGCAGCCATGTGGCATGTCAAGAGAAAAAGAGAACGACAGACAAGCTTAATATGTATTTCTCAAGAGTGGTTCGACTACAAGCCTGAGGAATCGCAATGTGCATCATTCAGGGCTGTATCACGTCATGAACCCACTGGAGAACACCACAGGGGACGATACTTTATCACTCGTCAATGCTGCTAATACTACCGTCGCTGCAACCTCTCCGAGTAAGCTAATCAACGTCTCAATATGTTTGCTTCGGGTTCCAGTCTTTTCACTCGCATGGTCTGTACCATGTCGTCAACGATGCCTGGTGAGCAGTCGAAAACTCTTGCTTGTTGGTGTTGGATGACTCAACCTTTTTGTCAATTTTAAAGTATTTTTAAATAGATTTCACCTTTAGAAAACTAGATCCCCCCCCCCACCCTGATTACTCTTCCATACGATGAAAACTCTCTAACCCTAACGTTTACTTAGACGTTCTAATTTGATGTTACAAAATCTGTCGTGTCAATATTTCATGGCTAAAAAGTCGTACTAGTTTAGAACTGTATATCATACAAGGTCTGAACAAATCTAGGAACTATAATTTGGGTCACAAAGTAAGTTATACTTTGGTACCAATCTAAGTATTTTTGTTGGCCAACAACAGTGGCTACAAGCAAACATTAAGGCAATGTAGCAATATATTGTACGAAAAGGTTAAAAGATAAAACCTCTCAAAGAGTCCGTTGATTTCTTTTTCGGCCAAAAATTTTGCTGAGTATCATTTTGAAAAACTAAATGAATGACATGATTTGGCAGAACTTTGCTACATTGTATTGTATATATATGTATATATATATATACTGTGTGTCCATATAGCTGTAACTATAAGTTGGCGCAATATTGTCCAAAAGAATAAGAGCCAAGATGTATATAACAGAAGTGTACGTGTATAAAGAGTATTAGAGAAAAAGAAAAGTCGAGAGCCCCATCAGACATTGGACTACACCAACTGGTGCTGTTTTAGAGCTTCAGGTCCTTCGACAAAGTGCTTCCAACAAAAGTACACTCAGCACAGTAGAGAAAAGTCCATATAAGAAGACTCAACTCACAATATCCATGGAAAAGATCGTGCTATTGCAGCTCTCTGCTGGGTTTTTGTAAGATCACCATTACTAGAGGATGAGAGGGCGTGCTCGGCTGACCGCACCAAAGTATACCACATACCGGACACAGCAATACCGAAGCTCGCGAGTTTGGCGTTTTACGGTGCCATTTCTACAAGATGGTGCGTGATAATGTGAAAGCTTACTGGGAAAAAGCAATTTCCAACTCGGAACCCAAGACACTTTGCGGATTTTCATTTTCTTCTCCTGTTTTATTAGTATATTTTATATTTTTTTCTATTTCCTCATTTTTATTGTTTTTTTTGTTACTTAATTGTTCACTCCTACCCAAACACTTATACCCGTTCATGTTGATAAATTTTATCGACTTTCGATTCGTTTGCAGGTATTCCAAAAGTATATTGCCCGCGATGTGTCATGTAACCGACGATACATGGACACATTAAGAATAGTATATAGTGTACGACGGGGGTATGAGTAGCTGGCGAGTACCGAGAAAGCAGCCATGGTATGTGTTGGTTGCTAGATATAAATTTTCTGATATTCGACCGTTCGTGTCATTTGAAATGGGGTAGTTTTCTCGGGACCTAATGGTTATTGCCTTTCTCAGCGGACATATTGCGTTCCATCCAGTGCAATGTGTGCGGCCGATATATCACAGTTCACTCCCTCTCACACTCTCTTGGTTCAGTTTAAGCGACATTGGCGTATAAGTGTAATACATAAACCATACTATAGGGTAGCTTGCCGACACTGTATGCGGACGAGGTTCCTAAGTCGATAAAAGAGAACAACTGAGCTCTAGATCTCTTTTTCCGTACATTTTCATCTATGCAACCGTATAAATACGTGTACTTGTGTGTACATGTATAATTTGTAAAAGAAAAAGAGATAGTCCAGAAAGAAAAGACAAAGACAAAATAGCTATCGAAAAGCACTCTCGGAATCAGCTTTCTCGTGCTTCGCAGCAGTGGCGGTGGTTAAGTCTCGACGCCAGGCTTGAGACGGCAAGTGGCTGAGGTGTGGCCGCGGAGTTGAATTATTGCAAGCTGCCCGCCATTCATACAGGATGCATGCTTCGGTCGTGCCAGTAAATCTTGACGCTGCCTCAGCCCTCGACTTAGCGCTACCATTCTCGAACAACGCTGCTTGACATTATTATTATGGCCTTACCAACAAAATTGAATTACGGGTTTTATGATTTCTTCTTTTTTATACATGTATATATGTACACATCTGTAATTCTATACATACTTTTATAACAGGGTATTTTAGTGACTTGTGTATAGATAAGCATTTACATAACCATGAATCCTAAATCTTGTAGTATGCATCTATAGGACATCTTGAATTCAGTTTTTAATTCAGAACTGAAATTAAAGACTTGGGTGTTAGCAGAATTCATCTGAAATTTGTCAAACAATCCACGCTTGTCGAGCTCAATGTTACTTACTGTGTTAGTTTTTCCACTAATGGCGAAAGTAGAAGAATGGTCGAAGTATTACTGCATACTCGAGTGAAAGTACATTATTCTCTGCTAACGGTTTAAAAAATGTAGAAAGAGATGAACATGTATCCAGTATTTCTGTTTTTCTGAAAAATAATAGAGGATCAAAGCATTAGCATACATGAGTACAGAACATAAACACGTTTTTTCTGACGCAAAATTGTTAAGATTAGATATCAATATTTGTCTGGTCATTTCGATATTATATTTAAACGATGGTCAAACGTTTCTCAGAAAAAAATTACAAAATATATCATGTTGGCAACTCGACCATCTTCCAATTTAAGCTAAATCCTAGTTTTCATCCTCAGAACTGTAAGATGTTCTATACGAAAAGAACTCGAGATAAGATTGGAAAAGTTATATGAAAGGGCAACTTTAACGGCTATATAACCATTACGCCGTCAATAAAGTAGAATCTAGTGTCTTAACGGCCTGGAACAAAATTCCGGATATAGCTACCATATATTCCAATAAAGTTAAACACGACATCCGGAGTCCTATGTCCGATATCTCTCACGACTACTTTGTTTAAATGAGCTTTCATTGGATGATATTACTATTGATAAGCTTAATATTAAGACATAAATAACTTATTTGGTCATTACGTTTATTTGGTTGTTGATACACGATGAAAGGCATTTTTTATTCTCGCTACTGAGACCAACAAAAAATTAGGAAGTATCTTACGAGGCAGCCCTAAAACTCTCAGTCCGAAAAAGCTTGAACACGATCTACGAGGCATATATTTTTTTCGAGCTCCATATAAGAATTTTTTTCTCAAGTTGAGACGAAGATTCAAAGATTTCAAGAACGGTCTTAAATAAAATGACATACTATATAAATTATTTTTTATTACCTTAAACATTTGACGAAGAAAAGTTGATAACATATCTAGATAGTTTTATAATATATCTGGCGACGATCAAAGCCTAAAAAAAAATCTACTTTAGTCGTAAAAAAGTGTTTATCAAGTAATCAAGTCGCTTTTAACGCAATGAATTTAGTTGAAAACTAATGCAAAGAAAAGAGAGAAACAGGTTTGGTGGGGAAAAAAGGTCATCGTCCGTCGCGCCTAGAGGCATACCAACGTCAAAGTGTAGTGTGTGCGTGACTTTTTGATTGAAAAATGCAAGAGACGAAGTGGGAACAAGAGGAGAGCAAACGAGCCTGCAAGCAAGCGGGAGATGTATATAAAGAGCACAGAACAAGGAGAGAATGAAAGTATACGAATTCAAGTTAAGAGAGAAAAAGTTATATGCATGCACGCTTGTGCCGCTTGAGGCGACGTTAGCCATAACTTACCTATGGGACTGACAGCTTGCATAATACCCGCGAAATTGGTTTTATAAGACGATGCCAAGCACTGCTTCACAACAATGCCATAAACGCTCGGGGTAAATTACGACTCAGTGGCGTAACAACAGACGCGCTGAAGAATAAGACTGCTTGGCCGCAGGGGGCTGTACACTATACACCAGTTATGTTATTACCAGAGTTCACTCAACAACTAAACGTACACCGTCTTCCTACACCAATAAGCATTTCCGATTTAATAATAGCTGTAGCTTTAAGTCATTAATTTTTCAATTTTTTATTTATTCTTTCAAAACATCGGATTTTTATTTACTGTTCAACCTTGTGTTCCTTTGATAATTAATTGACTTTTATATTTGTTCAACATCACCCAAATTCTGTTGCCCCATCGACTTTAAGACGTTTTTATTCAGGCCATTATGTGATCGCATGTGTATTAAGACCATTGTTTTATTGCACCATTGGAAATTTTACAATGGCTGTATACAAAAGCAACTCCATGGAGCAAATATACTGCAGTACATGTAAATAAATAAATAAATAAATAAATGAATGGATGTGAGAGGTGATTTATCGCTCAACATTAATGGTACAACTTCTCGGTTGCACAAAATATAATACTGTTTAAATGTATCACAAATACATGAAAAAAAAAAAAAAAACAGACTTGACTCGGGTCAAAAATAAACGATTCGGGCTCGCTTCAGCTCATTTTCTTTTAAAGATCGATTTGCCGACGATTTTTCCGATATGATCTCGGCTTTTCGATTTGAATTAAATTTTTGTTCATTTTTAGAGCTTTTTTCATGTTAGTTTCAACTTATTCGTATTTTGTGATCTTACTTTGAACTTATTCGTCTCCACTTCGAGCAGAACAGCTGAATCAAGTCAAAAGCATGCATTATTTTTTATTGTAGAATGTATTTTTCATGTTTAACCTTAGTTTCGATTTTTTCGCCTGACAACCTAAGTCAATAAGTCTAAATCGTGTTATTTGCGATCCGAAAATTGAAATAGTAAACTTTCATAATGTTTTTTAAATTTTGATTTATAATTTTAACAGACCGGGCATCTGAGTATTTATTTTAGGATCCCCTAAGTTATTCCACTCAATATTTTCTCGAGAGTTTTTATCATCGTTTTCCCACATCAACTATAAACAGAGCGTAAATCGTAAATCATGAAAAAAAAAGTATAGTAAGTGTAACACGGTGAGTTGACAAGGTATTTTGGTCTCTAGAGCCCATTAGTAGCGTCCGCAGTCAGTTACGGTGGCAGGTTTTAATGCCCGGCACGTGATTTCGAAGCAGCAGTAACAGCGGCAGCAGTCTGCGTGATGAGGCCTCCTATAATAAGCAGTCGCTCACACGTTAACTTAACTCGTTCCATTAGATCACCCCTCATACCCCCGTTCATCATCATCCTCAACCCTCACAACCACTCTCCACCTCACCCTCATTTCCTTCAGCCACGTTGCTGTCGCTTCTCTACTATATCCCAGCCAACTCTGTGGCATGTCGACTTGGCATCAATCTTGTTAAATTACCCGCCCGGCCCGTAGTCCTTCTCTCGCGCTGGTGGATTGATAAATTGCCCGGTCTCCCCGTTTCACCCGCAGGCACGTAACCCTCAACGTCACCGCGTCCTCGAAACCGAAACGCGACCAAGAAAATCAAATTAACGGGGCGCCACAGTACGTCCGTTCTGCCAGCAAGAAGATAGATCCAATTGGTTTGTCATGGCTGCTACATAGTTATACAATACATATATTTCCCCCATGTACTCTATCATTCTATAGAGAAGCTACGCAGACAGAGATCTGTAAAATCAAATGAGAAAGCCCCTTTCAATATTGACGTAATTCAATTTTGTCATTTGTCTTAATAGACATGGATTTCCAAGTCTAACATTTCATTTCGATCATAATATACCGACCCTGGTATTCATGGCATCTTTGCGATGTACACAAGTAAAAGCCAGGTCGTAAAGTATTTCGAAATTTTGCTTCGACATATTTCATGAACTGCGCAGCGCATTGTTTGTTGTGTACAATCAAGGTCTTCTGGTGATCAAGATAATAATCTTTTCCTTACCATCTCCCAGTAGAGGTGTTCAAATATGGTGGGTTGTAGGTGAACTGAGAATGTAGTTCACCAGCTTACATATACAAAATCTACAATTCGAATTAAACAGTAAGATGTGTAAAAATTAACACTTCTGCATTGTTCAGAAAGTCCGTTGCTAATGACGCTATTTACAGCGACGTCTTGCGGTAAAGTGCACCAACTTTAGTCTCAGTTTTTATGTGTATGCTAGAAATTTGGTGTATTTGCAGTAAAATCTCTGTAATGTTAACAAATTCTGTGTTTGCCACTATACCAATACTCGTGTCTTATGTGCACGTGTTTACGGTACAATTCGTAATGTGCAAAAGAAAGAAAATGGGGCACTTTTTGTAGATTAGGACTTAATCGATTAAAATAGTATAGGTGATAAAGATTTGAATTGCCCGCCACTAAGTTATTTTTGATTGGTCGCGCTCAAAAACACAGTGGTCGACAGGAGTGCTAGCATTAGAGAGAATTTTGTGAAATTGAGTGAGAGAGTAACACTACGAAGAGTCATATTACGGAGATTCTACTGTAGTAATAATAGTGTAGAGTATCATAACCAATATTTTTCTAAGGGTAATGGCTGGCGGCAGCTTTACTCTCACATACTGCATGGCGAAGCACCTCTCCTAAGCATAGTCCTTTTGAACCTTTGATAATCCTTACATACGACCATGCGAGATCTTGGGTTTGTATTGTACTAGCTCGCACGCGAATCTCCTAGAACTTACTTACTTTGTCCTGTCGCTCGTTAGGATGTATGTGCCACAAAAACAGCCGTTGAATATTCACTTGCCGCTATTATATTTCTAGTCTCACTTGATCCATGAGATTGTACATAGGACAGGGTAGATCCATGACAATAGGCAGTGTCTGCACTCCTGGTTATAACCGGAAATTTATCGATACATTACCTAAAGTTGGCATTTTATTAGAAACATTTGCAAGTATTGTTGTTCCTATTCTTATATTTTGAAAAATTCTTTTGAAAAGTCGGATAATGACGCCGCGTCTACTTGAAGGCTTAAATTTAGATAGTTTCTTCATAAACGATGGATTTTAAGTTTACGAGGTGTATGTTCGTAAAGTAGATAAATAAAAATCGGTACACGAGACAAATACCATAAATCTGCATATACATTATTTTTTCGGATTTTTTAAAGTAGTATCACATAAATATTTTTTTTCACCGAAAAAATATACATCCTTGTTTATATATTAGTGGATTAATGAACCACATTAAGCTTTAATTGATAAATTAGACAAAACAGCAAATGTCACCAGCATAATCATGTTGATGCAAACGAACAGTTTTTTTTATTCCTTTTGTTCGCTTATTATATTCCGCGTATTCATAATTATTGTACTCATACTATGCTCACATTACACAGTTGCCGTTTTCCCTCTCGTATCGTGCTTCCTCTTCTATCTCTATTTTTATATTATTATATTATTATGATGCGTGCGATGGTGCTGTTGCGCGAGAACGTACTGTCTCGTTATTCAAACTTAGCGCGTGCAATTTATCTCGATTTTACATCGTAGAGGATGTGAGCTGCGTGACGATGCGGCGACGTATAATACTGAAGAGTGCCGTCAAATATATATCTATATATATTTATATATACGTACTAGTCGGGTGTCGTGTCATGCGTTATTCACGATCTCATATTGAAATGGCCAGAACGAGAAAGAAAAAAAGGCGCACAAGAGATGCTGATATATGCTGGCTCTGTTGCTGTAGCTTTCGCTTACAACACAAAAATTAAAATAGATAGACAAACGAAAATGAGAAAAAAAGTAGGTATGCACTGTGTATGGGTATTTGTATACCAAGACCCCATGTATGATATATATATACATGTTGGATGTGATGACATGTGCCTGTCAGTTTTGTCCCTAAGTCACACACGAACATTGACATACACATACACACTCACACATGGACATAAATATTGTAGTTGTGTGGATGTAGATGTCTGGATGTGTAAAAGCAATGCGATGTCTAGGTGTGTCTACTGATCCTCACACCACACCCTTCAACACTGTACTCACTCATTCTCTATACCATATACCTGCTTGGAATATAATGCACCGACGAACAATGACGTGCGGTGATGTATGTGGGTTACGAGTCGAGCAGCTGTTGCCCTCGACAACTGCTTCCTCACACTCCCGTGGGCGCTCACAATGTCACAATGACGTGTGAGCACTTGTGACAGGATCATGTGGGTACACTACGTACTACATTTGAGTTTGTATTACAAGCGCTTGGCTGCACGCAACCTGGGGTGGCGTACGACTCTTGATGCTGTATATATATATATGCATCTATATATTTGTGTGTGTGAGCGTGTGTATCTATGCATCGTATACAATGAAACTTACGTTATTGTGTATGTACTTAATTACAGATTGACACATTTACAATTTTGCGGGTACTTATTCTCTCCATTGCTTGAGAAAATTAATGGTAAGTATCGTAACCATACTGAGAGAAGAAGTAACTTTTAGAAACATTGTATTTTTTTCTTACAATAAATTATGCTATTGGAAATAGTAGGTCTATATTTTGAGTGCGAGAATTTGAAGATTTCATTCAAAATGATTCTCTTGATAGAAGAAATTTGAGCTCAGCTTTAGATGGCCTGTAATTTTCAGCTATTTTTCTGCACTTTAGAGACTGGCTCACTACTGCCTGATAATTATCTCTCAAGATGTGTGACTTGATAGCAAAAACGATAGGGAAAATGAGTTATAGGTAAACATTTTTGGGGTGGACAAACAATTAGGAAGGACTAATTTTAAGGGATTAACATCAGAAAGGATCAACTACGAGGAGCGGACAGTGTGACGGACGGCCCTTAGTAAATCCCCGGCGGACATTCCCCTTCTCTTTGGTCGTGGAAAACGACGTTGTGGGCTACATTGGACATATATGTGTATACTACAGTATCTATACTGTGGCATAAACTATAGTGTCCTGTTGTATAGTTTGGTACCTAGTAGTATATGGGCTGGCGCATTTGCCAGCTATCGAGACTGGATCACGTCACGTCGCGTCGGATCGCGTTACGCTCTCGACACTGATCGGAGATTAGCCCCCTGATTGCATTCAAATCACGCACAAAGAGCTCAACTGGAGAACCTCTCGCTTTTCGTACTCATTCGTATACCGTAACGTAAACCACTCGCCAGGGGCTCTTGCCCTATCTGACAGCCGTATCTAACGGATTTCTAACGACCTTTTGTCGCCTCAAAATATTAAACCGTGATTATAGCAGGAAGCGTCTGTCAAGTGGAATAACTATAAGCCCTTTTCTCTTTCTTTCTCTCTTTTCCTCTCCATCCAGCCCCGCAGGGTGTGTTGAGAATTTTTTTAATCATTAATATCCATATATTTATACTTAAAAAAATTTATGCGTTCAACTGGTCTTTTATTCTCTAATTGAGGTTTTTCAAAACCCCCTTTTTACTCAGTTTCATTCTTTTAAATTAACATTGCGTTATAATAAATAGTGACACGCAAATTTTTTCGGATCTGGGAATGAAAATAAAAAGCATAGAATTGATTGTTATTTACGAACATGGAGAAAAACTATAAAAATGACAGTGTAAATCGTAAAAACCGGATTTTTGACAGCAAAAGTGTGAAAATTGCAATTAATACTGTAATTTTCCAAAGCCAATGTCAAAGTTGCCGAAATCTTCAAGCTGTAATTTTTCAAATTCTCTTTTTTCCATGAAAGGATATCAAAATAAGAATAAAACTCAATGTTCAATAAATAAAAAAATGTAGAAGTGTCTTATTGGTTGCGATTTATCATCTAAGAGATCCGCATTAAGAATATTCGCCGAAGATTTCATAGTTCTTGTGTCTCGCATTGAAAATATAATAATCAGCATCATTAGTATTAGTATTAGAATATTGAATAAATATATGAGAGAAACGAAATGTAGCTATTCACAACTCACAAAACCGATAGCCGATACAAACTTAATTAATTACAAAAAAGATTTACGTAAATTAATGGCACAAGGTTGGGTTCTGAATTGAAGCTTACAGCTCGTGTTCACTAAAAACCACCAGACGACATCCGTTCTCGTTGATAATCACCACCCAAGTGCCTTTGGATTGATCATTAGTGATATTTAGTTGGTCAAAAGAAATAAATGAATTGCTTAGGAGACACCTCATTAACGGTTTCATTGGCTTACGATCATTTTATATCCAAAGGTTCAATTTATGCGAAAGATATCTATACAAATATACGCTTGATGTGAATGTATATGTATAAAACCCCAACACAAGGAATATACTCATGCGTCAGCTGGCGTATAATGAAGCTATATCGTGAGGACTCTGAAATCTTGTCAGGAAAGATAAACGTGAAGACTGGTTTTGACGTATTTTCGCGGAATTTTTATCCTCTTTTCGTCGTATAAGATTTCAGAAGAGAGTATAAAGATAAATAGTTGTAGTAGGAGACGATCGAAAAGTCGCTCTGAAGCGGGTGTGTCATTCGTCATCTAGAAAAGTGAAAAATCGGTGAGATGAAGGTTTTTTTCTCTTTCTCAAAATTCATTGAAGATGTAGTTTAACATACACACATATATATAAATTTCAATGTGAAATAAGTAACAGTGTGGAGGTGAGAAGAAAGATGAAGGAAAGGTGTGGGTAGACAGTCGACTGTGCGGGAATGATAAAGTAGCGTATGCGTTTGCTTAGTAAATAGTGTGATTGATCGATATTATATTCATAGCAGCCAACGAGTTGTCATCAATCATTGGCAACTGCCACGCATAAATGTGTTGTAAATATATATATATATATATTTATGAACGTATTATAGTCATAACATGAGATGAATTTTACTAAGGAAATAGAGATGATTGCTGATAAAGTGTGTTTTTTCTCATACAACACTTTCTAATATCTTTATTGTAATTAATGACATACATCATATTGATATAAAAGATAAAATATTAACTATAGTTAGATTAGTATTATGATACAGTCTACATTAATTATTTATTCCAATCTGACTATTAAAGAGAGAAACTCCAAGTTTTTCGTAGGGTTGAAAAATTCAACTATTGGTTTAATTTCTGAATTCAGGCGTAAAATAAAGATTTTGATAATATAAGCAATGATACGAATTTTCATTTTTTTTTCAAAACTACAGCTTCCATAGTATTAGAGTATCATTTCTAGAAGTAATGAAATCACATCTTTTGTTGGCAAACAACCGACAGTCAATTTCTCAGTCTCAGTAATGACCTTATTCAAACTTGATTTTACAATCAGCCCTTAATGCAAGAAAAAACGTCCTTCCTAATAATATGTAGACGAATATTTCAATTCAATTGTTGTTCATTTGACAGTTCATTTTTGAAACTTGAGTTATGATGTGTTTTGATTTTTTATCACTTTGTTATACTATGGCAGGGAGAAACAGAATTTGGTACGATGATTTTTGACCTTCCAAGGAACGGGTCGGCATAATTCGATGTAACTACAGCACAATTTATCACAAAATTATGAATTTTTGTTATCGTTGAAATAAACGGTAGTATATGCAACGATTTGACAAGTTTTGAATATTTCAAAGCCATTGTATAAAAAGTATAGGTTTTTGAAATTGAATAAACCGATATATTTAAAGTTTTAGATCCAAGTATTTTAAAACTCGTAATCGCCCTTTTATTTATGAATTTCTAGTACTGTAGTGTAGAGGCAGCAATAGCAGCTCTATTTGATTTATTCATCACCTTACACGCCTGAGTTTGCCATTTATATACAGTGGCACATCTAACGACTACGACTATCGGCAATGTAGTAGACACTCTTGGAGTCGGTAGTTCGGTGAAAAGGATGGATCAACTTTTCCAAACTTGGCGCAGATACTTTCGTGCAGATGTATCATTAATCCTGGGAGTCGTACGACGAGGATGGATTCACCAACGGCCACGGTCGGGTGATTTAGTAGAGGCTATACTCGAGAGTTGGCGTTTTTCTTCCTGTACTACTTCCCGGGTATGCTTCCTCTTATTCCAACTACAATATCCCTTTTTAGTATCTTCTCAAAAAGATAAATTGTCTGTCGACATTTCATTTGGTCACGCCATTTCACCAACATTATGGGGTAAGGGAAAAATAAGGCGCGAATCAAGATTCAACACCGTAGGGGTGCCGTAATTGAAGTAATATCCAGACGATAAAAAATAAACGGTCATTTATAAGATATATAAAAATGATAGGCATGAATTGTTAAGTTGCATGACAATGGCCTGGTGTAACTGGCATTCAGTAGTCTCTCTCTTTATTTATTGTTATTTTTCCTTCTCTTTTACTCTCCCATTCCCCTCTTATTCTTGTCTGCCACTCTTACTTGAGAACCCCTCAGGTAATGTGATCCTGCGGCAGCCTAAATAAACATGCTAGAATAAATAAAAGCTATTTGAAACGTCAGAGCAGTGTTTGTCTAGCTGTCAGAGTGCTGTTCATCTTGTCCTTTTTTTATTGTTTTTTTTACTTCCACCTCAGTATACTTTGCTCACTCCACTTAACAAATGAATTTTTGAATCGCCAGCCACTTCCAGTTTGCCATCGGCCCGTTTATTCAGTCCTATCTACTCAAGTAAACCTACCAGGAAATATTTAATCAGATTATCATGCCGCCATATTATGATTAAATTCATTTTAACAAAAGAGCGAAGACTATAACCATGTTCCGCACCTCGTAACTTAACGAATACATTCAAAGTAGGGGACTGCAACTCAGTATGTGGAGGCAGAAAATTCTAACATTTGAAAGGAAACGCGTCATCTATGTCACATATACCATTCACACAGGGTACGGTAATGGTGATATGGGGTCTAATAGTTGATAGCAGAACGGGAACAGCAAATTGACAGTCGATGTTTGTCCGTCTGCACATACAATTTAACTGGCTGTCTGGCTGTGTGACATCTCGCGACGCCCTCTTTATTATACATTCAATTATTAGACGCTGCGCGTGACAAGCACTATTGCATATTTATATCGACCTCTTTTATACCTTACTCCTTCCTAAGGTTTCTCTTTCTTTTTCTATTCCAGCCGCTCGTACTGTAGATGGATAAAGAGGGTTTCCAGGGGATCTTCTGACAACCCGTCATGAGCATACGTTAACATTCTTAATAAAATTTACTCATTCGTGAAATATTTTAGGTACATATACTGCTTTAATATATTTCTTGTATCAAGTAAAATATAAAGGCAAAATAAATATCAAATTATAAACTGATTTCTGAATTCTATGCTTTACCACGGAAAAAAGAGCGGAAAATTACAGTTTTTAGTGCACAAAGCGCCCTTATTTTTTCAAAGTCTGCTATTTTGTTATTTTTCGATAAAATTTCATAATTGCAGTTCCAACCCAAATGACAGATATATAGATTAAGAATAATTAAGAATTTTTGATTTCAGATGTTCTCAAGAGTCAAAATCACCTGGGCCATCCATGCGCCTTTTTTCGAGGCTCCAACTTTAAGTGATAATAATAATAATAAAACAATATTTAATTCCTTCAAAAATTTTTTTTTGTTACAAGATTTAAATAAAAACATATTAAAAATTCAAAATTTTTCATTTGTTCTTTCTCAAAAATAGGTATAAAAAGCGGTCGAGTTACCAGACTACTTAAGAGGTAGTTCTGGATTTTGGAGGTGGCTTAAGATTTTCTGACATACCAGTCTCTTTAAAACATGTAAGAAATCTAGTCATTTAGTAAATTTTTTACCAATTTTTTTTTCCATTGCACGAAAAACATTCCGATCTTCAGGTACATAATGAAACGCTACTGACTGAAAAAGTCTTACATGAAATTGTAGTAATTGCGTCTCAGAAATAATATAATTTTTACAGTTTCAAAGTAGAGGGACTTTGATATTTGAAACAAACTATTCCAATATTCGTTTTTCGGTGCAGATTTGGCTATATCCCATTAGAGCTCATGTTTTTTCTATGTAATTAATGAAAATTTACCATTGTGCAATTGACTATTGATCTATTCATTATAAGAGACTCACTATTACTGATTGATAATTGTCTATTAGTTGTCGCGAGATGCTATTGTAATAAATGATGAGTAGCAACAATGACTCCAACGACCAAGCCTGTACTGGTTTTGTAATATATATATGTATCATATACCTTAACATAGCAAAGTAATTTCTACTCTTGATCAGCCTTTATAACCTATTATAAGTCATGTTAATAGAATATGCTTTGATGTATACTGACGGCGGATGTCTTGTCACATTGACACCAGTCAAATTATCATTTCTCGTGACATGTTCTCCGGATAGATGAGACAGTGTCATCTATTCGACCATTTTCTACATTATAAATGCATATATTTCATCTTCTCATATATAATTTAAGGCAAACTAAAGACTCATCATTAATTAACCAATTAACCAGCGGATCCGGTAAGTTGAGATAAAAATTCAAAAACTCCTGATCGATATGTATGATTATTTTTTTCTACCTCTCGGTATTTATATTATATGTATTTTGATGTACAACTACGTAATATATCAGCCGAAGCTAGATTACTATCCCAAGACATTTATGACTCCATCATTTTTTTAACGAATATAATAACATACTTGACTGATTGATAATCTCACTGAGTTGTCTTATATTACATATATCAGTAATCATAGATTTATCTCGAGTCGTACAGAATTGATGCATGTAGATAAATTCAGTGGCTTTACCAATTATAATTAATTTTATGTGCGATAAAACTTGTTTTTATAATATATGTTAGAATTTGTTGAATATAATTACGACAGGTTAAATATATTATGCATTGCAAAACATATGTATTTAAATATTAAATTATTAATAAATATAAAAATAGCAGGTATATTTAAAATTTATTTTTATTATCATAGTTGACTAATTTCGTAAATTTCAATAAATATATACAGAATTGATTAAAAAAAATCCATTTTTTTTTCTCATATATATGAATATTTTCAATAGAAATGATTAATATTGTTTACTTTTTCTCAAAATATGGGTGGCTTTGATATTTGATACATTTTTAGCACTCGAATGCTTACAGCCTTGAAAGTTGATCTTTTTGAAAGACTTCATGGTCATGTAGATATTTTCTTTGAAGCACTTAACCCGCTTAGACGCTTAATGACAGAGTTTAGGAAACAGCTGACAAAAGTTTAAAACTTATGATTTAACAAATGATGAGCATGTGACATTTAAAAGTTGTTTACTATTTATAATTTTAGTTTGACAAGTTAATAGTTAATTTATGTCTATTGTACAAACACGGAAACAAACTTACATTACACTCAGTGTCTCTCTCAATGATAGACAAAGTACATACATAAACTAAGTTGACATTTAATTCGTATTTTTTCTTGTTTTCTCTTCTGTACATCTCTTTCTTTCTTGTGTGTATCGAGATAAATACTAACCTATACCCTCCCGACGTCTCTTGCCGCATCGTTATGGTCACGACGTTGACGGACGGCTCTCTTATGGACGCTCGACAGGAAACACAAATTGTGGGCGCAGCTGCACTGATAGCAATCAAGAAACACGGTAGGTAGCACCGTCGAGTGACTGGATAATCATTCTCTCGTACTAGCTTGTGAGTGTTTACGTTGACCGAGTTGTTGATGTTAGAGTTTAACGTAAAGAGAAGTGAGAGAGAATGAGAGAAAAGAGCTAGAGTAAATAGGCGAATAAGGAGAACAAAGACAAGACTTATGAAAAATTGAAAAGATGAGTTTATATTTTTTTGTTCAGAAATTTTTTCATAATTATTGTTTACTTTGTTATTTATATTTTTATTTTAGATCAAGAATAATAAATGACTTTTATTCTAAAATGCAGCGAATGGACGTTTTTACCGTAAATTACCGTAAACTCGGTAATTTACCGTAATTCGAATTCGCCAAAATAAGAACAATGGCGCATGCGCTAATTTTTATCATTTGTTTTCTAATAAAAGACAAGAACGACTTTCTTCCCTCCTAAAAAAGCAGGAATTTATAATTTTGGTGCAGGTATGGTAAAAAAATTTTGACTAACCTCAAGAAAATTTTTGCATTACGAATTAAAAAAAAAAATTTCCCAGGAAGAGAAAGAAATTAATTTCTTCTTCTTTTTTTTTTCAATTTATAATCCAAAACATTTCTTGCGCCAAGAAATATTTTTTTCCTGTATATGTATAAACATGTATATATAAATAAAATTAACAATATAATGCAGGTAATAAAAATGTCGTCATTACGTATATATAAATAAATTTTATTAAGTTTACTATTTACAGGTATAATAAATTATCCAACAGAAAAGTGTTTTTCAGTGTAAAAGAAAATAAAATAAAGATACTGTCTCATCGGGGCGGTCGTAAATACCGATTTCTCTTTTTATGGCACTCCCGCACATAGTGTCACCTTGAGTGACACCGCTCTATTCACATTGTATTTTATATATTCCCATTATATTTCTATACTAACGAGATTAAGTGAGTATTGTATGTTGGACTTGTACCTCGTTTACATGCTAATCTGCGACTGTCACAGTTATATGGATATACATCCACACAAATTCAACACACATGTATTATATAGACATACGAGGATCATGTGGTAATTCAGCTACCTGCATATCCGGGATTTATACAGTCTATACATCTTGTTGTATATATAGAGAAGTACCCAATGCTCACCTACTGTGTAGATTCCCGCTGCGTTAGTTCTAAGAAAGGTATTTTTAAAAATATATACAAACGTTTAATAGTATACCGACGTAAAAATATAATGGCGTATTAGGGTCAACATAATAACAGTAAATGAGAACAATTTTTTACCCAAAATCGCATTAATAATTATGAAGGTTAACTTAATTATTATAAAATTCATCTTAGATTTAAATATAATAGTAGTTTTTAATTTCTAATTTTGAATATCACAACTTTTCAAAATAACAAATTTTTGACTTTATCTAAATTTTAAAACACAAATTCTTAACAGATTTGACTAATCATGCAGAAATTGAAGTTTGCCAAAAGAAAGTCAAACCAAATGTGTTTCTCATCTATTTTTGATTTTCTTTTGGTTAACTTGATCTACTTAGTATCCATTTAAGTCAAAAAAGTCAAATTTGACTTGATTTTTGCTCACTGATTTAATTTTAAGTGAAGAAAATCAAATTTCACTTGATTTAGGCTTCGTTGGTTCAAATTTGTCAAAAATCGCAAATCTAGGTTATGAAGCTGAAGCTAGCGGCCGTAATAAGTAGCGGCCACGCAAAAATTTTCTGGCCGCTATTTAATACGGCCACTAGCCCCAGCTTCATACCTAGGTTATAATCCGGGCTTCATATCTAGGTTATGACCACTGTAAATTTTACAATGGCCACAGTAATTTTCGTATGCGTTTATTTCAATTTCCGTCAGGTGGCCAACGTGGTCCGGCTTTACTATGTTATGACACCATAGCATTTCAAACAAGAATAATTTGTCTGTGTAGTTGAAGTTTCATTGTTGTGTCTGTTATTTTATAATTAATGATTTGTAATTTATAATAATTTATTTATAATTCATGACGCAATAATATTAATGTATGTAATTAATATGTTGTCAACAATTTTATAGCCGTAGGTATGTAATTCGCAGATTATTCATCAAGGTTTATATTATCACTTAGATAATAATTATAAATTTAAACCGCACTGGGAGTTGACTTTTACTCTTATTTTATATACATACACACACATGTATACAAAAATTTATGTATAGTCAGACATATAATATGCCGTTTGTGTATTGGTCCCTGCGGGTGTTATAAGAGACAGGAAGGTTAAAGGGTGCTTGGGTGTCGTTAAGATAAGGCAGCCTTGCTCACCGATAACCGACGTGCAAGGAAATTCTCTTTATTAAATACAGCCTTTATCCGACAGCACGTCTCTTCTTTTTCTTTCCTCCGTCATTTTTTATTCTTATTCTTAGTAAAAAGATATGGCTGACATGAATATCTTTCGCTCGCTTGCTGTTCTTCCCGGTATGATCTGATGAAATTCAAAAGCGTTAACCTTCAACAACTTTTAGCAAAGTATACATTAATGTTATGCATATTATTTAGTATATATTATATTTACATTATCATTGTCTTCAAAAATTTATGTTTACATACTCAACTACAAAAGTTTTCATAATATTTACAAAAAATATTGAAAAACCAAAAAATGCACACCTCGATCACTTATTGGAACTTTAATCTTTGTTTCTTTCAGTTTAATTTTTATTATTTAAATATCCCGCTTTTCCTGTAGATGTCGCTTTCCTTTTTTAAAGGTGTAAGACACACCAGCATCATGCGTTTTGCCTGGGGTGTGCAATATTATGTAAAATTTAGAATACACACCTCAATATATATACAAGTATTGAAGTATTTTTATCAATAATTCATTAGAATTTATTTTTATTATATATTATTATGATAAACAACTGTTGGCTTATACCATTGCACAACCATAGGTTTCTCAAACCAATTTATTTAAATAAATAATATATGCGCCTCAACGACTATAAAAATGTTATTTCCCAATTTAATTGAGAATCTTAAATTATAGTCATCAAATGACTACTGATTACTGCCTTTACTACCCTCCTTACAATCATCATAATTATAACCATAAGCAATATTTCTTCCCTTAAATCTTGTATTGTATAGAACCAGTGTTCAGCCATTAATCATTTGTTTTGTTATAATAAATAGTTGAAAAGAATAGTAGGCGTAAGCGTGGGCGGGCGAAGTGCAAACTGTCACGCTGACACAGAGTCCTGTGGTGTGTGCACCTGGAAGGCATTACATTTATATAGTATATTTATATGTGGATACAGGAAGTAAGAGCTGTTTAGTGTATACTTAGTTTACAAAGTACCAGTTTACAAATTGTATAAAAAAAATAATACAATATGAAAAAGACGGCAGGATACTTCTGTGCGGTCAGTTAATGAGACATCCGTCTCTCCTGATATATCCTTGATGTCTGTAGAAAACAGCCCCTTCGACTTTCTTACATTAACAGCTGTCCTTTTACATTGTCATAGTATGCGTTTGTCCTAAATAAAATAGCAGGCGTATGAACATCAAACGCAACATCAGTTCAATTCTTTTCATTTTGCTCTTTCTGAAAAGTCCCTCTTTAGTACAATTCATGAATTATGTCCCTCTATGTATCTGGTTATATCTTTTTTTTGTTGTCTATTATCTAGTAGTGAAGATAAAGAAAAAGAGAATTGAGAATTGTCTGTTGTATCGTGTGTCAGGGTGTGCCGCAAAAAATTCAACAAAAGACTCCTATTTCTCATGTTGCGAAATGTCTGATGTCTAGTTGGCGTCAAATGATAAAGATCGTAATCTTATTGAATTTCCTTGGTGAAAATACGTTTCGAAGTATAAGCTTATTGCGCTCCTGACAAACTCATAGATGTTTAAAAGTGTCGACAGGTAAAACAGGATTTGCATCGCTGTGCATCACTTTACTTGAGGTCGCAATGCTGTCACTCTCGTCTATGTCTTTACTTATGTCACTAAAATGTCACGTCGTAATCGTGTCTTGTATAATCCCAGCTCAAACTTTGACATCCATTATCTGGATTAATTGCATTTGAGAGTATTTTCTTAATCTTTTGATGCTGACGGTAATGTATTTAGATTATTTTATTAAATGGACTTTGTTATTAGCATGCTAATGACTTTGGGATAAAAGCGGTTTTAAAACACTTGTATGTTATGAGACAGACAGTTCTGTATCTGTCATGTAAGCTAAAGTTTCTGTTAAGTAAATCAATCATGATGCAGAAACTCAATTTTAGAGAATTCTAAGCTGATTCTGTGAGTGTAACACCAGCTCACTTTTTTAACAAAGATGGCAACTGTCTGTTACGTTAACGCTGAAGTATACTGTATCAATTAAAACGGTTGGAAATGCGCACCCTAAAGAATATTGCCACACATCCTTTCAAAATCATCGTAGTCATTAGGTTTCATTAGGCGACCAGTCTGGGGTTTAATTGAAAATCGGTGGGACATCCAAAAGTTCCTATAAGAACGACTCAAATGGGTCAAAAACTGCATGGAAACCAATAGAAGTCTATTGGGTTCCATGTGGGTTTTGACCCATTCGAGCGGAATCTATGAAAACTTTTGGATGGGGGAAGGAATTGATCAATTTTTATTTGAATGAAATGAATTGATACAAACCTAAAAAATACGTTTATTTACTATTTAATCTGAGATTTTTGTTGAGTACTTAAGCACTCGCCATACCTTTTCAGTTTATTTTATAGATATTATCTTAATTTAAAATTGAATATATTATTTAATAGACATTTCAAAAAATATTTGCATGTATCTTTATTCATTTTATGTTTTAGCATACAAGCCAACACAGATTTTCCTGAAAATAATCTTTATTTGATTTTTTCATTATTCATAGTTCAACATAGGACGATATTCAGACCATGGCATTTTTCCACAGCTGCGTGTATAAATTTCTCGGGTTGACGAGCCGGTGGGCTATTGAAAATGTAACCCACGCTTGGACGTGGTACTAAAAAATTTGTGACTATAGCCATATCGATACTCATGCTTCTATCACGGTATGTATATATATGTACAAATGTGGGAGGTATGAGAGTTAGAGAGGAATGAGATAGGACTGAAAGAGAAAAAGATAGAATGAAATTGCCGCTTGGTTGGACAAATTTATAGCTTACAGTACGTACGCTCTCGCGGTCTCGACTCACAGATAACATGGGCTTCGGTATCGCTTTGGCAAAAGTAATGATCCTGTTTACAGTTATCCAACTTTATAAAAATATATCGTTCCGAAAATTTTTTTCCGTTGCTAAAGTAATAATCGTCATATTATTAAAATCTATTCTGAAAAAGTTGGTGTTATGTCACTGCTCATGTCTTCATGGCAATGGTTGCTATGGAGAATGTTTTCATAGCAACGGTTACTATGGGGAATGTTTTCATAGCAACGGTTGCTATGGAGACTGTTATCATGGTAACCGTTGCTATGGAGACTGTTGTCATGGCAACGGTTGCTATGAAGATGATTTCTGGATTAAGTTATCGTTGCTCAATTTCATTGTAGTAATTTTCTTAGTTATCAATAAAGAACAAAAAGCTGAAGTTTTAAAAATTTCCTTTACGAGTTGGTAAAAAAAAAAAAGTTCAAAGAAAAAAATTTAAATTTAAATTTAATGATCGCAAGAGGTAAAAAATAATGGACGCAAAAGCCTTATAGTATTTAAAAAAGTGAAAATTATAAAAAATACATCTATATATTATGGTTTTATCCAGTTAATTTATAACTATACGAGTATCTATATTACTATACAACAAATAAAAACATATTTCTTCTATCTTTATTTCCATACAGCATATTAAATTTATACCAGAGTTAACTTTCATCGCAGTTGTCGATACGGACATTTGTCGAAGTGAAAGCATCAGTTTATCTCGGGAATCATCAGTCGACCGTCATAGCTGTCACCCGACTACAGAATAATTTATAAACGTGCCTATTAACGTTTATGATCGACGTTTAACATGTTGCCGCGTAGGTTGATGTATTAAGATATTTCAATGTAACCATCTATACACACTACCATATTATAAATTTATATACTTGTATATATATATACATATACATATCCAATCCAATCCATACAAGTTACGACGGTAGATGTAGTCAAGAGTACAAGCCAGAATATCGTAATTTGCATAATTATATAGGAGCCAATAAGTTTATAGTTGTGACTGAGAATTCATTAGCATTTTTTACAGGATCGTAGAATAGATAATAAGCATCAACGAGGATGAGATACGAACACAAGTAAATGCCATGCAGAGCGCGGCTAAACGATCGATCGATCGATTCGACGCATAGATTAGTGTTCCTTATGAAAGATTCAAAGCCATATTATATTTTATTATTTATACATATTTATTATCACTTTTTTTATTATTACAATAAACCATACATTTATCAACATTATTTACCCGTTAACTTTTACAAACAATAATAACAACACGATAACTTATTATTAGTTTACCATTGCGATTAAATTCATGGTGAAATTATAATTCATGTAGATACGTATCAAGGGTATATCCTAAAATGTATAAAATGAAGATTGTTAGCACGGCCATCAGACATACCGGCCGTTTTCTCGATCGTTCAGCCAAGTTATTACCCGGTAGCTAAACTTTAATGAGCCGTAGCAGTTTAGCTATCAAGTAAAACTTGCTCTAACGTCATTAATACAGATAAAATAAAAATGCCAAAAGCTTATTTATTACATATATACATACATATATATTTGTGTGAGTATATATTGTGGTATATAGAATAAATGGCTGTATAGTGTGTCGGTAAAGAGCGTTGAACCAACCAATATATAATACCTATACTTTTCTACTCTCTAATGTAAGGGGGAGAGAATTCCTTACGGAGCGGAATATAACATGGCCGCAGAATGGGCGCGGGAGATACAACGACGACGACAACGACGAACCCCGCGACGCCGTCGCCGTTTAGATAATAACGCGCATTTTATCTCTCTCATAAAACTTAATTTATAGCCACATCCGAGTCTATGCTCGTACTATGTCCAACCGGAATGTAGACGCTTTGGCATATACGTATACGTATACTGATGCATTTATATGCGTATTTATATGTATGTTCGTATAAATGTCTGCTTATGTGTTGGACATAAGCGAATGTGTTCTATGGGGTACGAAGGGGGCGTGCAGGGGTCGTATGGGATGGTAATATTATCAGTGGAACTATATAGCCCCACTTTTCCCTCACGTTTCTTTTCACATATATAATGATATTACACTCAATCTTCTGTCGATGTTGAATATTTAGGTTATGATATAATGAAATTAAGCCGCCATTGTTGTAGCTGTCATCTGGGACTTTCGCCGAGTTATTACGTCAAAAGGACACTTTGAATGACGTTTATTAAAATTTTATTCAATAAAGCTGATTTGAATCAAGAGATATTGATGTCATTATTTTAAATTCGGCTTATGAATAATTTTAGAAGGCTTAATTTAATTATCTTGACGTTGTGAGCATGTATATGACTGAGTCAATTAACGCCACCATCGAAATTAGAATTTTCTGGATATTATTGAAGGAAACCAGTCTAAAATTATATTAACCACGTGGATCACAATTCGGTTTCTAAAATCACTTTATTTATATAAATTTAGACTAAAGGTGATGAATTCAAGCAAATTAATGAAAGGAATTGAAGCGAGAGGTTAGGTACAATCATATTAAAATTAAATATTTAAAAAATTCAGTCCAATAATATTTTTTTATCACGAATTTTTTTATTTCTAATCTACATAATAAATAAAAAATTATTGTAACTTTGTGCAAGTAAAAATTGATAAAATAAATCAATATAATAACGAGGATAGTATGACGTTGTTGGCATATTTGAGTAATGTACATTTATAGCAGACTGTCGTATATTAAATTTTAAGTTTATGGACCGATATTGCCATGTAGAAATTGGCACTCGTGAGTTTCCCCAAACGCAGTGTAATAGGTTTCGCGAGCTATTCATACTAGCAGCCCCACGATGAGAAAAAAGAAATCTTGGATAAGAATATGAGGTTATGTAGAAGAGAAAGAGACGAAATAACGAAATGCCAAGGGTAAGAGGGGAAAATAAATTTGTGATAGTGAATATGAGTGAGAGAGAAGAAAAATTACAAGAGTGAAATGCGCGGAAGATACGGGACGTTATGGCTCTTGCTGGCTCGTAACCCGCGGTCATAAAGCCACTGCGCGGTAAAATATTACTAGTCGTTGTCTCCCCGCCCACATCCATATCCGTTTCTCTATCTTAACGCCGTTACAACAATCTATTAATGGCCCGTAGACTATAAATCAGTGTAGGTGCTCGTTTACAAAATCGAAGCCACTGTTTTTGTTCAAATAGTACTGTCATCCTGTCTAATGGCATGTGTTATCCACAGATCAATATGACGTTATTTTTTACTCTTATCATCCATACAACTATTTAGTATAGAAGGTAATAATAATAAACTATAACTTAACCTCATGACCGCAGTTATCAATTTCATATTTTTAAGGATATTCCGAATCGAAATTTAAAACCTTGCTAGAACCTAGAAATTCTAGGATCAAGAAAGAAAAGGACACTGAGTACTTAATTTTTATAGAAAAAAAACTCCTGTAAATGTCAGTTACGGGAGAAAAAGGCATGTTTAGTTGTTATATAGGCATTAAAATTTAAAATTATTAATACTTATCAAAGCCTAAACATACTATAAAAGCTTATTTAAGCCTATGAATCTTACACTATTTATTCGGACCTAGTACCCTGCCAATTTAAATTTAAAAAGAAAGGTGATATTTTTCTGACATAGAATCGTTATGTTATTAAGCTTATAGAGTGCTAATAGGGCTTTGATAAGTCCATCAAAAGATTTGAAATTGAAGAAAAAAGTAAATTAGAGCTTAAAGGACTAAACTAGGTTGGGAATTGGTCGTACGTAGAATACTTAGGTCTTAATCAGGAATTTAAGAATTTAATGAGAATGAATAGTTTTTATAGGTTCTAAAGAGATGTTAAATTTTGATGTTTTAGAATCCATAGGAGCTAATAAGAGCATAAAGTATGAAAAATACTTATTTAGGTCCATTTAGAATGTCAAGTATAAAATAGGTATATTCAAGTATATTGAGTACTTAAAGCGAAATTAAATTTCGACGGGATGATTTATTCATTATAAAATTCATATTCTTTTACATTGCTTTTATAAATAACAAACTGGCACCGGCTTTCGAGACTTAGAGTATCACTCATACTAAAAAAGATGGAGAATACTTAGCCAATAAATAATATCTTGTCGTTTATTATTAAACTACTTTATTTCTTCTAGGCATTCTTGTCACTTCTTAAAGCTTAAAGACAATTAGAATATTTATGAATGTGATACTTTAACACAACCTCGTATCACTTATAAAATGTAGTATATACACGAGATTATATCAAAGAACCCTCGAAATTTTATTACATGAATGAACTATAACTCAAATGATTTTCTTCATTCTCTTAAATCAGTCTTGTATATTTTAATAACCCGTATTTCATACGGGCTTACTGTTTCGCCATACTCGATACAATGATAAACAGCGCTGTGAAGTAGGCGTGCCAACATACATCAATTAACGTCATTTCTGGCTCATGATTAATGGCTGTCGACAAAATTATTAAAAGACTCAATTCGGATTTCAAATGGCAGTTTTAAGAGAACGGGTTCGATAATTTAATGAAACACTCGGTGTATCTATTGCTTTGCTAAACAAAATGGTAGAAAATATCTCGGACATGAGCTTCTTAGTCTTAGTCTATGTGTTGGTACGCCACCTCGTGCAATGGTTGGTCGTTGAAAAAAGGTTATAGAACGGCTAACTCAAGTGACACATATGTGTATTGAACATGAGTGTAGCTAAGTGTTGATGGTGTTGTTAGCGATAGTATTGGTAATGATGGCGAGAAGTAAGGCCGCGTGTGTCCACGAAGGTACATAACCAAGAAGAAGACTAAACTACAGACTATACACTAGGATAGCTTGTCGTGCCGCGCAATGTCGGCAAACGTGTGTGTTCTCTGTGTTTCAAATGCATGGAACAAGCGCTGCTTGTCCACGGCCACCTGAGTTATGATCGTTCCGTGCCCACCCTGGCTGCTTGCTGTCTACTTGGTTGTTTCGTTTCACTGCTATGCTATGCTTCTTCTTGTTTCACTTTGCCCTTCTTTACCTTTTCACTGTTGTATGTATGTATGTATGTATGTGTATGTTATATAGCGACCACGGCGGCCATTTTGACTTCGAAACCGGTTATATACTCTCTAGATACTGAGCTACGTATATTCCGTATATTCAGCAGCGTGATCGGCCACCACGGCCATCGTGCACAATTGCTGGACTGTCTTGCACTTATGCGCATATAAGATGCTACTTTGCCTTAACTTTATGCTTTTTTTTTGTTTAGTTAAGATTTACCATAGTTTTATGTAAGTACTGACGCGAGAATATAACGACAAAAAAAGAGTAAGAATATATTTAGTTAGAAAAAATAGATTACCATAGAAAATATTAATGAAAACCATTAAACAGAATGTATGACCAATTAAAATTCCAGCATCGCCTACATATTTTTTTATATATGTATACCATGTATACGTATGAAAAATATGTTGTATATATAACGATCTTGAAAAGTAATTGGAAAATTAGTGGACTACAACATATTTTGAGTTTTTGTTGCTCGTACTGCAAATTTCAAAAATAATGTGCTATATATCCCAAAAATAACCTTAAAAATTTTGTACTGCGAAGACATCTTGCGAGTAGCCAGATATTAATTTTGAAAAATTTTTCTCATAAAACTCTTCAGTATCAATGTTCGGCTTTTTTTATGATTGACTTTTTAAAATAATAATTCTCTTTACACAGAAAAATAGTAGAGCCATGAAAATTCGTCTTGATCAAAGAAGATTTCTACTTTATCCGACAAAATTGAGGTTTCCAAAAAAAATTTTTTGAATCAAGAATATCTACTTTCAGTCGCTCATTGTTTTTCCGTGCATCAGCAGCAAATGCGGTGTAACACGTTTATAAATATGACATGAACTTTCAAGTTTGTTAACCCACACATCAAATCACCTAGAAAATTGCTAATCACCTAACACTTGTATGATTGCAGCAGAAAGATTTATCTTTCATCGCTTTAGCTATAAAATCTAGTTGTTTGCATTGAATAGACATGTTACGTTGTGCACCGTTAATTATTTGTTTCTCGGCAAACGTTCACACAACTTAACCAGCGCGACGTAGTATACAACAACTAAGACGTGCATACTGACAGAATACAACTGAGAAAATATTGTAAAGTGTCTATATGTGTACTTTAATGCCTGAACGTAAACAAGTGTTACTTTAGCTTGATTATTTTTCCATGTTGTTGTTTATTTCCGACGTATATGTGAAAAGTTAAAGTGTAAAAGCCGTGAATTCTTTCAACTGACAGCGGTGTAGCTGAGGTGTGGTCACGGTAATTACCTCGATAGAGTTACAAGACTCGTTTTGAGAGTCCTGCTTAAATTTATTATCCTCATTCGTGTCAGTTTAATTATCAAGGTTCACCGCCTTACATTTTTCATTTTTAAATGTAACCCGTTATATTTAATGATTTGGTTTGTTAGAGAAATTATTACATAGAAAATAATATATCATGTCTTATATACTTTATGGCTAACTACCTCTTCTAAATCAAAAATCATTTTTGCACCTCGTTTGATTCTACAGTCAGATATGACAATTAATGATCTGTAGTTGTGATTTTATTGATTTATCATAAATTTAATGCGGTAAATAATAGTTATTTATTATTGTTGGCCATTAATTTAATAAACCTGAATTTAAATAATCTGTTCTTTATAAAAAAATGCGATTTTTCATTGGGATTGATAAAAATATAGAATACATGAATTTCTTCGAAAGCCAGTTCTATAAACAATTAAATATTTAAAATTTATTATTTAGTTGTGTAAATAAATATTTAAGATGACAAACATCGATTAATGGAATACTTAATATTTTCCATTATTTGAACTGCATTAACAAAGCTATGAATCCTATATGCTTTAAAAAAAGATCTCATCTGACAGCAAGGGCGAAATTTTCCGGCACTCTGTGACAAGAAAAGACTTAACGCTGACAATGGCATCAGATGATTAGCCGCCTTCAGAGTACAATATAACAACGAGCAAACAAATGGTATTTAAGGTAGGATTACAACTCTCTATGGGACACTTGTCGAGTTCAGTAGAGACTAATACACTACTGTGATAGAATAGTATGCGTTAAGTGGCAGAATATTATATACCTTTCAAAAGAGACTGGTATATTATACAGCATAGGGTCGACCCTCTTCTCTATATACCCGTCATCGGCTTATGTCACTGACCTGTCATTCTGAAGATTGACGTATCACCATTTATTTATACCAAGTTTTCAAAAATAGCAGCTTATGAAACTAAGGAAATAACGAGTCCATAAATTTTTGAACAGTCGACTGTATCAAAATTGTAGCAAATTCGAATATTTACTTGTAGAAACAGTTTTTACGGTTACATCATTATGGTTTGAGTCAAGTTTTTGTTATATAAATATATATAAGGAACTGAAAAAGCTTAAAAACTTTTTGTGGAAAAAGTAATCGACCTCATAGGAAATGTCTTGCAATGGGCGCGAAGAAATTCAAAGTTTTATGCTGATGTGTAACGCCCTGAGGAAGAATTATATAAGAAAGGCGACGAAGAGTACAGCCTGGTAAACGAGGTGGCACAGTCCCAAGAGTATATTTCGAGAGACAACAATAGAAAGGCATCGGTAGAACTTATTGTATGTATTCAAAAGGGTGCGGGCTCTCGCATAATACAATGCCTTCTGCATTATGTATCTCGTGGCTCTTAAGCATAGTCATATAACAACGCTCATGTTTCTTTTAGCTATGTATAAGTACTGTACTTTGTGTGTTTTGTGCGTCGTCGAGTGTTTTAATCCTAAACATCATCTACAAGTAAAGCGTGAGGAACGTAGTTTTGAATAGCTTTCGAGCTACGAACACATCATCAGACTTTTTTTTATTTAAGTTACCAACGAAATTCATCTACAATCAACATATGTATACTTTTTGGATTTCGACCCTTAGGGGACGCAAGTTTCAGAGCCGGTAGATTTATTAAATAAATAAATAAAATATAACTGACGAAATTTCTCAAGTATATAATATCTTTTGAAATAAATTCTAACCAGGTCGAAAAATTTGATCTGATTTTCGTCTAACTAGTCTGTATTTGAACTACTTAGTCTAATTTTAATGAATTTTGAAGACGTTTTAGATCTAAAACGATTAAAACTGGGAAATTCTGATTTTAGGCTGGATAAAGAAAAAGAAGACAAAATATTGAGAAAATAGTACATTACACACCTAGTAAGGAAAGTTTTTACAGACTTGTACCTAAGGTTTGAATTTTTGTCTCGGATTGTGAGAAAAATGGCACATGCACGTTTTATCATTTGTTTTCTCTAAAAAGAAAAGAACAGCTTTCTTCCCTATAAACAGGGCAGAATGTCACTTTCGGTGTAGATATGGTGAAAAAGGGTGATTTTGATCTAGAGGCGAGCGAAACCTTTCTAAAAATTATTGAAAACAGAATTGAAGTATGAAATTAGTATAAATAAGGAGTAGTATATATAAAAGTAAAACTGGATAAAGATCACTTAATACTTTATTCGATTTAAAACAGATCAAATTTTTCGACCCGGGTTAGGTCGAATTAAAAAAGAGTTATGATTCGTATTATTTAACAATGTAATCAACGAAAATAGTCGATAAATAAAAAAAACATTAGAAAGACTATATAAAATTTATTGAAGCTTATAAAGCATCGAATAGTCATATAAAAATATATTCCAAGACATAAAATTACTAGTAATGAAATCCATTATTCAATTCTACACTGGGCAGTTCAGCTATTTTCAGTAATGTACTATTAAAATTGCATAAACGAGATGTTCATTGCGGGTTAAAAAAAATCTTTTATGATATTAAAAATAACTATCGAATTAATACTTGGCGCATATTCATGATCACATGATTATTCATTTTTTTCTGAAATTAAAAATGAATATTTATATTGTTTATTTCTAATATTGACGTAAATTGACAGCCGTCTAATTTTTTAACATTCTGTTCATCTTTCAAGAATAATCGTGTGCGACGTTTGTTCGTTGTATATGCACACAGAAGGCGGTAACGCGGCATGACCGACGCGATGGGGCGTGAAACCAATTTCTGAAATGTCAGCATAGAGAATGGTTTGGTTACGTCTGGACTTCTGTATGTACTAGCGTCTTGAGAACGTTTTTGAGAACATCAGAATGTAGTCTTGGAGAACGTCTTCCGCCAGCTGGCTTCCGTCACTCACTCGCGGTTTCCTTTGATGTCACACGCTTATATTCCAAACGTTTTCTCTTCCTCATCTTTGCCTCTTCTTCTTCTTCTTCTTTACGCTTTATCTTTTTATTTCTTTACAGTTGGGCATGTTGTTGTCTTACTCTTGTGCATATGTGTCAAGAGGCTCCAACAAACAAATATACACACTTTCATGTCTTGTCTCTCTTTTAGTTCGGGATATACGGCAGCAGCGTTAAATTTTATTTTGACTCATTTTGTTATGATCTCATTTTACTTGAGCAACAACAGCTTTTTTGTATGTGTTTATATATACATACATACATACATACATATTTATATTATTCACCGGGAGACGTTTAATGTCAATTAATTTTAAAAGACAATTTTGTATTTTTAACAGCCCATCAAATTGCATGTTTACGGTGTGTCTTATAAATTCAACTCGGGTCTTGTAGTAATGGTGCTAACCAAAATTCATGAGATATTAAATACGGCGGTAGATGACTTCAGTTTCGTCATAAATTTATACTTTGTTGTAATGAGAATTTTGAGGTATATATTTATATATATATGCACATATATTTATGTAAATAGTGATCATGTTTGAAATGTCAGAAATCGTTCAAACTGATATTTATACAAATTTCTTTTTATACACGTATTTTTACAACAAAATGAGTTGCAAAAATACTGCAATGTGTTTTCAAGGGGGATTAGTGTGAAATTTTGGAAAATCAACTTTTTGCATTTTTCAATAGTCTATAGTTTCAAAAACGACACACTGAAATTTTTAGTGCATATCTCAAATAGTTTATTTGAGTTACAGCCATATAAAGAGCAGACGCTTATCGGTTCTCAAAAATACATTTTCAAAATTGCTGCAGTTATAACTACAGTTGTTTCAAACTTAAACTTTTTCTTAAATCCTTAAGATCTGAATCATTCCGACTAATTTTTACGAAGTCGATACTTTTAGTATATAGTATTTTTCATTTATCAGTATTTAGTTTCAAAAGGACAAACAATTTCTATTTATGTGATTTAAAAAAAAAAAAAAAAATCACGATATATATTTCTTTTTCGAATCTTGAAATATATTTCTCGTTTACCTTATTACAAGATTTCCATCAAATTTATTGTGACAGAAACTACATGAGATTATCTACCAATACATTTTTTGTCCCAAACTCTCCGAACTCAGTTGGAGCCTATCTTTGAAAAATCTCTTTTAAGAACTGCCATCAGCAGTCACACCCCACAATTATGTAGTGTAAAAAGAAGCGTGTATATTCTTTTCTTCCTTTCTGTCCTTCTCTACAAACTGAACGTCTCTAAGAAAAACAGAGATGTAATTCGTTCTTTTTTTCCGGCCGTCTCCGCCGCGGGTGTCCGAGAAACCAGATGAGACAAGGAGCCAACAGAGGCTGTCATTGGTCGCATGCACACTCTCTTACATTATATGACTTTAAACATACATATTTCTATATATCTTTAGCTCTATACTTAAATACTGTAGTGCATAGAGCTGATCAAGGCGACAAGCACGACTCGCGAGGTGACGTAATCCGGCACTTAGTGTCGACCTCGTGCCGCCTCGACGTCGTCGTTTCATCCCTCTTGTCAGAGACGCCCCACGGGAATCTCTGGTTTCTATCTCACTGTCTAGTTCTCTTACACTTATTTATTTTCTTATATATTAACACCCTTATTATATATAGTACCAGTAAATTTTCTAGTTTCTCTATCTTTATTTTCTTATTCGTTAACAACTTATTCACGTTTAAACGAATAAAACATCAGAGACCTGTCTTAGTTTGTGTTTTCAAGTTATCTCAAGTAACTATTTCCGGCACTTTAAGTGATTTTGTCTTATTTTCGAAATTAAGTTTTCCCTCTCCTCAAAGGTATGTCTTTTGAAATTTAAAGAAGCTTCAAAATTTTAAATCACTCATGTGTTAAGAACATAAACATTTATAGAGGAAGGTTTATTTTTTTTGTTTTCGTCAGCACAGTTTTAAAATGATAACATATTAACAATTTATAAGCATGTGTAAGTATAATGTACAGTATGCCTTAACCCAGAAACTACTTGGGATCTAATCATTTTAATGGCGGTTAATTATTAGTCACCGTGGAACAATTATGCGGACAGAAGTTGCGCCCTGAAATATACATGCATTTCGTTGAAAGTTTCTATCGACACCAGAGAGAACACATTTAAACGTATGTATATAAATACATGTACATGAATATACATGTAGAAAATTAGCTTTCATTGTACGTACTATTAAACAAAGCAACAGATAGCTGAGGGATTAGCGTTGGTTATTTAATGATGTTACGTGGTATGCTGGCCGATAATTTTGTCGGTTGTGGCTATGCACAGTCTGAAAGACTATATGTACACATATATTATATATTGTGCTATATATATAGAGTTTTCTACACAATGTCTTAGACGGTGATCCTGGCTACTCTTTTAAATTTAAAATAGTGAAAAAAGTGAATGTTCACTGTTTACTAGTGAAAAGTATGTCACTAATTCAAATAGTGGTATACTTTTCACTGCCAAAAAGTGATTATCAATTCATTTCAAAGAATTTATACGTATGTATTATAAGATGAAGTGGACAAAAATATTCATAATAATATATTTAGGCCGTACTAAGCTCACAATAGGTAACTTATGATTGATATTCCTACACTAAAGGAAAACAATTGTAAGAACAACTCTATTAGGTTATAGTAACTATCGAAAAGTAAAAAAGTAAGGTTAGATTGTTATACTACCCATAACTTGTTTTGTTAAATCAATATAGATGGCAGCTACGGCAATAAGTATTGATATATTCACAATCCGGATCTCTCTGTTAACCATTCGGATTGCTGTATCAACTATTTCTATAGTATTGCCAATTGAAGGATACATATTGTTATGATAACTATCTACCTCTAGCAATACTTTAGATGGTTACGATAACCTCACTTTTTTTTCAATGTATACAAGTCTCCTCTCCTGTGCTTCACTGAGCGGAATAGGATAACTTAGAAATAGCGAATTCTATGGGAATATTTTATTAGTATTTTCCGAAAATACACGTTCTATTGAAACACTAATCTTGAAAATCTGAAGAGTTTTTGTCAGTCAGGCAAGAAGTGAATACAGTTCGCATTTTAAAAAAATCTTTCGTGAGTAAATTAGGTTTTTTTGAAACTGTGTCAGTTATTTTGTAATGATTTCGGTTAATTAACAATCAGAGTTCATGTTGGTTAATAAATGTCATCTAAAATAGCAAACTGCTAAATAAATAAACTATTATTTTATTTAAGATGTGGTGAGATACGCCCACTTATCTTTCTTGTTTCTACCTGATCATTCACATACAATTCCATAAATATCGTCTTCTGAATCTCTCGTAAATAAAGTATGTACGTTAGTAACTCCTCTCGCACGTCCTGGAGTCTTACACAACAGTTTACTATACTATGCTATGCTATACACTAACTGATGTGGGATGCAGACACGGATCTGATGGTGTAAGATTATGCGGCGTCGAGCCTGGTAACGTGATAAACATATTCAGTAGAGAAGCAATAAGTGAATTTGTCGAGATTATAGGGGATGATATATAGAATTCAAGTACCTAAGTCTTTTTAATTTCCCGCCATAAAAATTATCAATGACTAAGATAATAAACTGTTCCGATTCAAGTTTCGAATTTGATTTTATTCGTTTTTGTTCAACTCGCTATGAAAATTGAAAATTTTCCAAAAATGGAAAGTTATTGGTTTCGGTTTGATGGCAACGTATAGGGAGGGGGGGGGGGTGTATAGAAACATTTTTTGGGTTGATTTGCATCAAAATTTATACTACGATGATCCACTTACGCGAGCAAATCCTTGTGTACAAAAATTTAATAACATATTTTTCACATAAACAAGTAACACTTAATATTAATCTTGAAAGCTGGAATATACGGACAGGGTGACAAGCTTATGACAGTCCTGTGACAGTCATCTGTACTGTCAGAAGAGGGTGGAAATATCAACGAGAACAAGTATAAAATAGTGATAGGGAAACGAGCGAGAATGAGTGCAGTTGTGTGTGTATGTGAGTATATCAAACGAATAAATAAAGCTATCTCAGCTTGCGTTTATCATTCGCTATCCGAGCGGTCCTCGTAAATCTGCCTCCAATGCCATACAGCGGGCAACTGAATAACAGAAAAAGATCAAAACTACGAGAGAAAGAGAAATGGAGTGCGATAGAAAATGTGGCGGGAGAGTGAGCACACGATTCCGCACAATTCTGGTCTCTTCCTGTCAGGCCGCCGGTCTGCTTCAAGTCGATAAGAGGTTCGGGTACAACATTCTGAACCGACACTACCGGCAATATGTTACGATAGACTATTTTTATTGAAATTTCTTAAGCTCTAATAATTGTCATAACTTGATAATTAATTATACAAATTAATATGTTCACACTTGTCTGTAAAAATCATTAGTATTTTATGTGTTTTCATAAATTTAAATTTTTACCCGCGTACTTTATCGCGCAAGTTTACTCATATTTTTTATTTTTTAATGAGAGACTTGCGAAATAGCTCAAGTTAATTTCGTATCCTTCAATCGATCTTTGCTCAACGTATGATTTAACATGTCGGTAACGATCTAAAAGCTGCTAACGACTCGATTTTAAACTGCCGATTATATGCTATGTAATTGTATGCAAATTCAGCAATAAAGTGACAGGATACGATCAACTTTGCGCAATATATACATGATTATATATACGTTCCTCTGGTTTCAGTTATTTTCGTTTTTTAAGAAAACATTATTTTATATTTATTTTTTTTACTGAAATACTCAAGTGCTCACCTCAGTACCTGGGTAAAAATATTCACCCAAAAAGGCTCGATTTGGTCGAAATCACGCCTAACGATAAAATTTTATTGAAAAAAGGCCCAAAACACTTCGAAAAATATTTTTTTATGCATTGAATAGCAAAAACTCATTAAGTTTTAAAAAAAATATGAATTTAATGCAATAATAGATATTTATTTTTTTATACGTAAGTTTTTTAAATAAAATTAAATTCTCAACATACTGGAGTTTTTAACATGAAAGTTGCATTAACCTATACTTAAAAATTATATACATTAGTAAATACATAACAATATTATTTACATATAATTTTCTCAGGTAATTATCGTATCATATTCCAAAGTTAATAAAACTCGACGTTTCTGATGTTTTTAAATTTTTAATATGTCTTGATATGTCTATTTAAAATATATTTAACCTGCGGATATAAAGTTCTAACTTTCACCGCAATATCATCGATTCATTCAGTCAATATTCATTAGTCTGCAGCATTAAATCAAATCACCAAAGCCATTTTACCCGTGCATTCATTCACATATATGTTTATTTAAATGCGTCCATATAAAACATTATATTTATTTATGCCTGAATATAAAATAAACGTTTACGATATTATTTCTCGCCAAGTGTGCGGATCACATATATTAATAAAACAAATTACGTTAAACAACCGGATAAAAGCTTGAGTTATACTGCATAATTTATAATTCACTTCTTGAACATTGGAGAGCGATATATAAACACTGTCTCCATCAGCCTCGCCTTATTTTTTTCCGTCATGGTTATCTTGAAGAATTATGGCAAGTATGTAACTGTCACGGTATGCGCATATATATTTAACTGTATGAATGATTGTATATATATATATATATATATATATATATATATATATAATAATTGACTCGATTAGCCGACGATTATTAAATCTACGGTTAAGTTGCACTTCTCGTTAAGTATACAGATTAAAAGTATCAGCAGTCAATACTGTTATATACATATATATGTACATATAATGTGAAAATATTGCTTATAGATCTAAGCGATGAATTATTATTTTACATTGAGATAATAATAATTCTGTCATGAATTATTCGAATTAAATGATGAGATTAAATTGACATGTGGTTTATATATATATATTAGACTGGATCAAAAAAATCCACTATTTTTTTTTCTCGAAACGCCCTATTAAATAGTTACAAAGAGGTGAAATAAGATGTCTGTTAAAAGATAAGCTCTTAATATTAATATATATCAAAATTGAAATTTACTTTAATAATATTTCATTTTGAATGATAATATATTAAAAATGTATTAATAAATTTTTATCCCAACTCAATTTCAAATGCATATATTTTTTGAATAACAACAGCATATACGTGTGATAACGAATATTGTTTCGTATGGATAATGATGAGAAAGGATGACAAAGCGCACAAAATCAATAGGTAAATAATTGCTCGTTGAAACAAATTATTATTACTCACGATACAGGGGTTATATACATACTATATACATATATTTACGTGTGGCAGGAGTATGCCCATCAATTTTATTCGGCGAGCTAATGGAGCCACGTTTTACATGGATAATATTTTGCACATGGACATCGGATGTATATCGTGCGACACCGCTCAATTACCGTCGTATATAGCAATTACCCTCCTCATTCTGTCTATCTTTGTCTCTTTCACTTATTTCTTTCTCTCTCACCTACTCGGCAACTCATATATGAGTAAACATAACATACCGCCGTCGTCCACCTAAGCGTAATCGACGCCACTTTAATGGCCCCAAATGCCGGTATTTCAATGTGCAGCTTGCCAAGTAACAAACCTTGTTACGCAGCAATTTGACTCAACGATTATCCACATAAGTTAGTATTAATTGAATGGTATTCAAAAAAGTGTCTAATGGTTTTTAATAAAATATTTTGTAACCTTTCCCTTTTTTGGTAAATATATATGAGGGAAAAATTAAGGGCTTATATCATTTTTCAAAAATGGGTACATTTCGAAATGTTGCTGTAGCACATGTTAGCATCATTGGTTACAGCTACTCAGTGTGTCGAGTAAACCTTAACTTATTGTCTATTATGACACCCTGGTCCTTGATAAACTCAACTTCTTGAATTGTGACGCCATCAAGCATGTAGTTAGTTGGTACACTGGTGTATGAATGCGAAAACGCAATGATCGCACACTTTTTTTATGTTTAGATCAAGCAAGTTTATTTTGAACATGCACTATGTACAGCTTTGAATTTGAATCGCTGTTTTATTTTACTTTTATAGATGCGTTTTAAGTCAAACTACTCGACCAACATTTACTAATTGCTTTGGTCGAAATGCACGACGTAGATTGTAAGTCTGCATTAGAGCCAGTTACTGTTTTGCAATTTGAAAAGCAGATTTGAACTTTTGTTAATAAGCTTCATATTTGCCCGACTTAGTCGAATTCAAATTCAAAACTTGGTGATCAGACGAATCTCAAGACCAAAAGGCCTCACACTATGTGTGTGAAAAATTATTTCTGCTTTGCTGAGAGTCGAACCCACATCTGGTCAGTGATCAAATTCAAAAGACTCAAGTCTTACACCTTAGACCACACAGCCATGATCACTGATTGTTTTAGCGAGTGAGAGAGGGTTGTGCGCTGTCGACATCTAGCGGCCATTCATGAATCACCATTTGAATATAAAGTCCAACTTTTCTGATTTACTCTGACAGTAAAATTTATTACCTACAGAGTCATTTATTATTTAAAATAATGTGGTAATATTCAGTAATAGTTTGATTTTCTTGGCAACGGATACTTTATCATTGTAGACAACATTCTGCAAAAAATAGTTTCGTAATAGCGTAGAAGTATCTAACAATCATTAACTAATTTATAATGAGAGTCGAGCATAAAAATTATTTTGGCATTTGCAGTCAAGTTGATGTACATCCCTCAATAAAACAACAAAATAAATATTTTAAAAAACCGGTTGAAACGATCGTTGCCAAGTTACTGTTCGTTTACTCGTCTGCTCATGTCGCTGGTTCTTTTCTTGCCAGCGTGCACGGCATTAACGTTATTCGCTAAACGATAGAATCCGACAAAGTGACAGTTGACGGGACAGAGATTAAGTGCGACTCAGCGTGCTTTGACGTGGCCTTGCGCGTTTCTCATTTAGACGCACACATATACGCACACATACCCGCACAAATGTATATATACGCCAGTGGCCCCAAATAAAACAGAAAAAACTTGAACTAAGATAAAAAGTGATTGAAGCGTGTGGATACACAGTCAAAGCGGCGGCGATCGAGTGCTGAGTGACCGTGATTTTTACTTGTTACATTCCGACAAGCTGAATTCAATTTCTTTTTCTTGTTATTTTTTTATTTTTATTTTTATACGTCCCTGGGTAATTTTATTACAGCAGAAACGAGTTAAATGTCACTGGTTTATTAGTTATATTGTCCATCGGGGTTTTAAAATGAAACTTTACAAAAATTACTTAACAGAGGTTGCCAAGAAAGCTCTCATAATAAAACCGCTATACAAAAACTTCTTATAGTAATACAGAATAATATGTAGCTGACATATAGTATATATATGAACAATTGATTATTATTTCGAGTTGCGCATTGATTGCTTCTGTGATAAATTTTTAAAAATCGTTAGTTTTGGGCAAGTTTTTTTAATATAATCGGTTAATTAGGCAATTAGTTGTAGAGAGCAACTTTTACTTTATTCATGAATTTAATAATTAGATGAGAAGGTATTAAATGATAAAAACAATTAGAGTTTAAAAGTTAGCCTTTTATATACATTTATTTGAGTGTATATCTATTTCCGGTACATAAGAGAAATAAAAATAAAAAAAAGAAATAACGGGAATGTTTTAAAAATATGGCATACTTTTGTCTCCTTGTCGTTTCCTTTTCGTGAACGAACTTATTATGTACAATATAATAGTATACGTATTTTTACGGATAAAGACTTTGCATGACAGCACAGGAAATATCTCAAGTCTCGGTGGTATATATAGCCAACTTATATTCCTTGATATATTTATTTGGCGTATTGAAACTTGTAAACACATGAATTTTTAACTAAAATATATTAAAAAGTTTTCACACTTTTCAAATTATAATCTATGAGCTGTTTTACGACTGCCATTTATTGCAAATAAAACAAAAAATTTTGCTATTGAAAATTTTTTATGCCTACGCGATTATATCAAAATTTATTCATCGAAATTGATCGGCCAATTTCCGGGTTGTTTATTGAAAATGATAAAATTTCGGCTCTTTTGAAAACAATTCTATGATTTCGGCCAAATTTAGGCTTTTTGGCCGAATGTTTTTACTCGGGCATGTTCATAGTTTATAAAAATATTGACTCGAAACAAGTATCGTTAAAGCAAACTGTAAATACATTTCCTTAAATTTACTAATTCACTTTTTTCGTGGATAAGACATTTTGTGATAAATAACCAATATTTACGAAAATTAGACATAGCTTCTGAAGCTACTTGTCATAATAAAACATGAAAATCGAATTTAAATTGTAATAATAAATCAATCTAATGAAAGAGAGACATAAAAATACACAACAATACTATTTGGCATAGAGCTTTTATATATACACAGGCAATAGCTACATACACATAGCAGCAACCAAGTTAGGTGATAGGTGGTAGTGCACGATTCGTAAGATTCGAATTTATGAGACCGTCATATTTCGCAACTTGCAAGCCGGTAATTTCTGGCTGTGCGCTTGGATTTATGGCTATGAGTGTCCCACCTCGCCATTAATCCTTCCTTTTCGACCTGGATCGAACTTGCACCTATCCTACTATATCTCTTCTATATCTCTCTTCACTTCCTCGATTCTAAATCTTCATCTTTTGCTATATCACACTCGTATAGTATGGGCAATTTTATATAAAAGTAGAACAATTTTTGGTTACTGTGCATTTGGAAAAAATACAACGAATTCGTTTCTTTTATAGACCAGATTAAAACAAAATTAGTGATATGTTGAGGATCTTTTAGCGATCATGTACTGAATTTTAATTCATAAATTTCTAGAAACATGAATTCACATAATTTTTTCTGTATTGATGTTTTTTTGTAGTCCATGTACAGAACATGCGTAAGCAGCTAATCAAAAATATGCTCAAAAATAAAACTCCTCACATTTTTTCAGCAGCATGCATGATCTGCAGAACAATGAAAAAATGAAAATAAACGAACTGATTCAGATAATTATTTATTAAATATTATTTGCATGCTAAACAAATATAATTGCAAAGTTTTCGGGGAAAACGAGGTGTGAATAGTGATGTAGAATATCAACGTGGATAAGTATAACAGGATAAAACGAAGGGGTGTGAGAGAAAGGGAATGAAAACTGTCAGGGACCGGATGAAGAAAACAGCAAAAGCGAGCAAGAACTAAAAGAGACTCGTTGAACTCGACAGGTTGCTAAAAGCACAACTTGAACCGCATTTTGCAATTTACTACTCACTCACTTATATTTTTACGTTTATATATATTTGGGATAAAGAATTTTTTTTTACATATATCTTCCAATTGTAATTTTCATCATATGTATTTACCTTTCGTAAAAATTATTCGTCATGGAATAAATTTTCGATTTAACTAAAATTCACAATTTGGCATATGTAAATGCAAACACGCGCGAACTTGCATTCACATATAGATATATACATATACATATATATATAATGAAAATAAAGAGGAGAAAAATTACCGCGGATGCATGGTATCGACGTTTCTGTTCGTTCGGTGCATGGCAGTCGATTAAGCCCCTTTCCAACACTCGTCGTCGTTGGCGGGTAAACTGCAGCACTATGCGCTTTTGCGCGCGACAATTACCTCCCTTATCCCCTTCAGTATCACTACCCTCAACAATCGCGCCCCCCATTATTTTATTTATTTTTTCGCAAAATCACCAGACTTTTGTCCCATTATTGGAAGCTGCATCAGGCATTCGAGTATTTGGCTTTTTAAAATTTTTTTTAGCTTCTCTTATCTTCTTTTATTTTTCCATTTTTATTTTTTATATTCCACTGTTCGTTCGCTTTCTATACTCACTCTCACACTGAGAATTCGGGAGCATATTATAGCGGTGTCAAATTTATAATTGACGCTGTCCGATCGATATTCTCATTTATCTAAGGGGAGTGCGGCGCGAGATGGCTGTCAGCCCGGTGAACAAGTTAAGACAGCTCGCGCTGAGCACAACTCTCTCTTGTATATCATCCTTCTCTTTCTTTCGTATACATCGCAGTGTGTAAACATATATATGTTTGTGTGTGTATACATTTACACACGTTTATTCTCGCACAGCAAAAGGCAACGGGAGTAGAGTAGAAAATTGAAAACGTGACGCTCAACTATTCAAATGTCACGCGCCTCGCATCGGAGAGTAATATAAATGAAGTCAACCAAAAAAAAAAATTGAAAAGAAAAATATATATATAAATATCTTTGATAAAAACGCGTCCATAAATCCAACTTGGTTTGTAATTTCATAGTCTCACGATAAGTATAACCAAACCACAGTCAAAATTTAAAACTATAACCTAGAAATTCTAGGATCAAGAAAGAACAGAACTTATTGAGTACTTAATTTACTTAATGACCTTCAAACTTTTCTTATTACAAATGATCTTATTAGAAATTGGTTATTTTAGTATAAATAGGTTAGGTTATAGCTATCGATAAATAAAAAGCTAATAAAATCTATTTTACTAACAACTATGATGATTATGCACATTATTGCGTAGCAACTACGGAAGATAATATAAACTTGATCATATATTTACTACACGTCCAACTTTTTTAAGGGAATATTATCTTGTATCGTATGTATATATATAGTATATTGTGTTGGTTTATTTTTCTTCCGTACGATAAAACAGAGATTGATTGGCACTGATAGCGAATGATCGAAGGAGCGTCTGAAACCATCGTGCGGCTCAGAAGCTTTAAAGGTAATTAATAGCGACGCAAATCCAAAAGAGAAAGAATAATAAGAAGAGGGTGATGTCAGATGTAGTTAGGACATTGGCCGAGTGTATTATATAGCTGCGGTTCCCTTTTGCAGGCAATTCAATGCCTATATACCTCTCACCCGTCCATCAATCCATCCATCCATCCATTCTGATCTCCGCTGGTATTCTGTCCATCAATTCGTTTGTTTGTCCGCTCGTCTGGCTACTCTTCCGTCACATAAAAACAAACAAGAATCTCTTTTCGATCCCAACTCAGGAATAGTAGTTTATACCAGTGCATTGCTAACAACCATCCTCTTGTCGACAGAATTGCGTTGCCCAATAATTTAAATCGGTCTGTCTTCGTTAATGCCACATCACATCTGCTTTATTCGTGATACTGAAACAAAGTCGACATATTTTTGAACTTCCCACTGGGAAAATCTTCTAAAAAGATAAATTATTGGTTTTAGTCCTGCAATTTTTACTATGTCCTCTTTAAGATCCAAAGAAATGTTCCGACCATTTTGGAATCTCAGGAAATCTATTTTTGCGAATTATAATACAGCAAACAAACAATAATTTTACTTGGAAATAAGTTATGTAGTATCTTCTAAACTGGCCGAAATTTAACTTCGCTTAAAGTACTCAATATACTTGAACAGACCTATTTTAGTACTTGAAGTTTTTAAGTAGACCTAAAGAAGTATTTTTCATACTTTATACTCTTCTTAGGATTCATATAGGAGTTGTTCTTCTTTACAAGTAAAATACTCAGTAAGTTCTTTTCTTTTTTGGTTCTAGAATTTCTAGGTTCTGACAAGGGTTTCAATTTCGGCTTGGGAGTACAAATTAATCTTGTGACGAGTTTCTATAACAATATATTAAAAATGAATTTTTTTCTTACCATTACTCATATGTATAATATATAAACGACTACTGTACTTTTCTCATGTATATTTGTGACGTTAACGTTGTAAAAACGCAAAAGAACGCGTGAGAAGGGACACCCATCTTGGTTCCCTGGTCGTTGAGTTGTTTCGCATAGGACCATTTGTTTCAATTTATGGACAGGGCTAATTACGAGCACCAACGAAAGAGTAACGTTCAAAAGATGAGTGTGTCTGGCTTGCTAATATATATATAAAAGTGTCCGTGTGTACGAGTCTCTGTGTTTGTAGTTGCTTGGAGCATTTTCACCACGTGTTACACGGGCCTTTCGGTGCTGACGTTACTCCACAAGAGCGTCGCTGTCAGGCTATATGGAGACAAACGAGCAACCGGCAATCAACCGCTGTTAGCTCCGTCCGACCTCTCGCGACCACGTCTCTGCCCGTTCCTTTTTACCCGCCGCTTCATCATAATTTATTGTGACACCGTCGCGTTAATAACTCAATTTATTTCACTGTCCCAACTTTACTATTTTTTTTTATCACTATTTTAAAAGTATATATATATATATATATATATATATATATATATATATATATACCCACGGATATAATATCTTTTATTTATATTTATAATGCTTGAAACTTGAAGTTCTCTGAATTTGTGACAGTGAGTAGTGATATTTAGTATCAATTAATTGAATCCAAATAGAATAATAAAAAATTTTGAATTCGATTCTTTTTGAGTTCAAATTTTTGAACTGTAAATATTCTAAAATGAATGCTATCTGCTGTCTATTTTAATGTTTAACATTATTATCAAAGTCACTGTGCTCACTTTACCTCGATCTTTGCGCCTCATCGTTGGTCTTTACTAAATAACTTTCCGGCTTCTTATCACCCGAGTCCCAAACATAATTAACCCCAAGTTTCCTCATCAAAGTCCTATCTCAACTGTCCTCATCTCACTAATACGCCGAGAAAGTTTCTGATACCCCTGTAGAATACATAAACTTCTACAAACATATACACTATCTGTAATTTGTTTATATACCAATCTAACGCAGATTGTATAAACTATTTTATTCATTAGATTGAAGAAAAATGATAAAATAAATTGAAACAAATGGCAAATGCTCATATATTGAAGGCATTATTGTAAGACATATAAACAAGGTATCATTTGGCAGAGGCAACTTGGTAGCGATGGAGGTGCGGGACGTAGGCGCCTTTTCGACATTAATCACCTGCTCTCCAGGCAAGTAGATAGCCGTCGAATGTTCGCATTTCGATGTAAGGTGAAGGGGTGCTTGATAGATGGTGGTGATGAATGGCTTCACGACACGACTGTAATCCATCATCTTCCATTCTCTTTGCGTCCCCTTCCCTTACTCTTTTACGGTCTTTCAATCCCTTTCTCTCTTTCTCCCTCTCTCATATATACGCTCACATTATTTCTCAGATGATGCCTTAACATACATCATGGTTAGTTCTATATTTTGCTTGTAAAAAATGTTTCAAGATATTTCATATCAGAGGTCACAACTAAGCTAATTAATCTTTTTTAAGTATTGCAATATAAATTTTATTATACAACACTACGGCTCACTCGAACATCGAGAATTCCTTTATTGCGAACTTTTGAAAATTTCGCGCTATGATTAGAGAGCCATGGTAACGTCGGCCGCTAATTTACCGGTCAAAATGGATACGGGAAAATGGAGAGGTTATTTAATGTTACTAATGAACTAAATGATTTTACAAGTCTTGACAATTTGAAGAACGTGTACACACGTTTGTGCGTTGGGTGTTTATGTAAGTATGTGTGGGTGTGTGTGCGTGATAAAAGAGAAAAAAGCAGTATGTAAAACGGTACAAGATCAATGACACTAATATTTTGAGGACGGTTGTGGGCTGCAAAATTGGATAATCTCGACGTGTCGACGAGAAGAGGATAAAAGAAGTGAAGGGTATAAGCAAGACACGTTATATCAATGTCATCTTGTCGGTCACGGTTCTTGTGTCTCTTTACGAAGCGCCGCGGGAGACAGATATTTTGTGTACGAAAAGTCAAGCACTGACATGCTCGTTTCTTCTTTTGTCATGCTGCTTGTTTTTTATTTTATTTTTTTTCCATCGCAGATGCCTTCTATAAATACTGTGAGCGCATTTTCACTTTAACCATATATATATATATATATATAAACGAGACAGGCATACAACGTATGAAAAGACTGGCTAAAATGGACTGTTTGAATATGTCGCTGGGAGGCGAGTTAAAAAGTGGTGATCCGATTCTCTTTTGTCCCACTTCTGGCAAACGCACGCCTATGGCTAAAAAAGAATACCACTATATATAGATATTCTTATGCATATTCATATGCCGAGTATACCTACATATGTACAGAACTTTATACTTCATGATCATTATTGTCCTACACGACAAAACAGTTACCGCAGAGTTTAACATATCGATTCTTTATAAATTTGTATAGTTTGTAGCCTATTCATTGCTCAAGTCATTGTTTCTTTTAAATTTGTTTACTCTATAATTTTAGTCAATTGTGAATAGTAAACATAGAAAAAACTCTGTTTGTTGAGTCACGAATTTTTTTTCAATTCTTAGACCGTTGTAAACTCAAATGCTGCTCTCAATGACATACTTATATCAAGTTATAACTTGAGGTCATATAAAAACTTATATAAAGTCACATATGTTTTGTATACAAAGTTAGGCGAATATTGGAAGTGTCACTCTTTATACATTTCAGATTGGGCGCTTAAAAAATTTAATGTTATAGTATGACTTTAACGTAATTTTATGATCCTGAAAACGTCATATTGGTTATATTTGACCCTAAATGAAAGTCATAAGTTCCTACAATAAGAACTTAATCGACACATGACAGTATAAATAACTGGATAAAATCAATTTCAATGAAAATTTTCAACTTTGCAGTGACTTTGTATTAAGACCTTATTTTACTGACTGTTATTATGAATGAATTATAAGATTCCTTTCAAGATACTTGATTCTGCAAATATAATTTTATCAGCAATATATTCAGTATTCAGTTCTATTCAGAATAAATATGGTAGCACTTTCCAAAAAAAAACAATAATGATTGTTACAATTTCAGGGCATTTTTCAAACTGCGTTTATTTTTATCTGGGCCTAAAAGAATATATAGATAAAAGAATATCTATTAAATTCAACAATATAAATAGAATAGCATACATGTATTTTTTCGAAAATATTTCGTCTCTTCGAAAATAGTCTACATCTATCATTCTTATTGAATGACTTGCTGAAGGTGTTGGTAACTGTTAAGGTATTTCATTTTGTACATAGTGGTTTCGTCACAATGTACACATCGCTCATCAGTATAACTCAATATACACTTGCTATAGACTGCTTATTACTAGTACGAAATGTCACTAAACAGTATCTAGATATTCAACGTACAACAGTTAATAAACTGTTGTACGTTGAATATCTAGATACTGTTTAGTGACATTATTAGATGGTTGAAAATCAATTGGTGCGATCATGAAATAGATTTTTTGGCAAAAGATAGATTATTCGATCATTTTAACGACCATATCATAAATAGTAATAGAATATTTTCGAAGAGACGAAATATTTTCGATCTTACAAACCCGGTTTGAAAAACTGGTCCTTAAAGATATAAAAATATAGATTCGGAGCGATTTTTCTAGAAATCACAAAAATTATAAATAAAATGGTTTTGTTATGACTGGGATGTCAGGTTAGATATTCGATGTGGCAAGTCGTCTCTCAGTTGGAACAAGCTATTGATATACCGCATATTGTTGACAGTGACTAGCAAGACTTGCAAAGATAGATTGACGTTAGTTCAGACCGCATTGACTAGTCACGTACTTGACGTGTGTCTCACTCGCTAGAATTGACGTACCGATGGTCACGTATTCTCGTTGATGGTTTGCCTTCTTCTATATACTATATGTACGACATATACTGTTAGGGATGACGAAGTGACATGAAGCAAAAATCCATCAATAAAATAACATCCATCATGTAGACAACATTGACTTGTCCATTAAAACGTTAGTCGATTTTCACGCTAATCCTACCACATTCAATGTGTTACTGATGATCGAGTCTTTTTGCTTTTTTTAGATGTGTGTTAATGAGAGCTGGGTGATATCTGTCCAAGTTAAATGATTAAATGAATAATGAGTTGGCTCGCAGAGTATATGAGATAAATTATGTATGACATGATTTATGTCTTATCTTGAAATACGTTAATTAACGCAGTGTAAACTAATGATCTTCTGTAAATAGCGTATTTCAAAAAGTGCAACAAGAGTTATTTCAATTACAAATATATAATCAGGCTTCATCGAAAAATTTCTGATCATATTATAAGTAAGCGATACGATCTGATCCCATCAAAAAATGATGTTCGTAACAAATTGTGACATGATCTGGATTCATCTTAAAGTAGCAGCTGAAAAAATTCACGATCTAACTTTTTTATTTGAAGATGTGGTAGACGAATGTCATAATCTGACTTCGAATCTGCAGACCCAATAAATAATGCGAAGTGGCTTGATGTGATCTGATTTAATTATCTTAGGATGTATGTTAAAGAGAGATGCAGGGTATGATCTGACATCGTCTTAAGACGTTTTGCTCTCAAGCCTCTTAGTGATGTGATCTTACTATATGCTAAGATCCATTTGACTAATTAATAACTGGTGACGTGGGTAATTGTTCAGAATAACATAAATTCCAATCTAAAGAATATAACATATAGTACATGTTAAAATATAAATGGCGAGCTATTAATCTTCGCGTAATATCACCGTTGGAATATTTTCACTGTTAACCGTGTGTATATAAAATATGTATAGTACAGCTTCACTATAGTCAAATCTTATAACATAGTGAGAAGGCTCACAGCCTCAGGCAGTGCCACTTTGCCACTACACGAAGTAGGTACCACCCGGTAAATATATATATATATATATATAATATAGATGTGGGGTGGCGGTAGCGTCTCTTTTCGTTTACCTTTTTCTCTCTCAATCTTCGACATCCCTAGCGTGCTACGGCTAAACCGAAACATGTACATGTATAGTTGTTCCAGTAGTAGTAGTAGTTATAGTTGTAGCTGTAGTAAAGATTTAGCTCTGGCTGAGGCTCGACGTTCGCTCGACACTGCAGATTTATGCGCCCCGCCTTGCGGCGCTGATATCCGAGAACTCACGACCCGTTTCGCTCGTAATGAAAGAAATAAATTTAGTCTCTGCGCCCCGGGGATTGGGACCAGCGCATGAGCACTACTCACATATACTTTAAAGCGCTCTCTTTGAAAGCTGAAGGATGTATGACGGTGAAAGGAAGGACGAGAAAAAAAAATTCTCTGTATCTACACTTGTTATTTACTCTTATAGATATTTTTATGTACGGTAAAAAATACGCTTGTTTTTTGTAGACTTTATATCTAACTTGAATAAAATATTTTTATAGCATTGCAATACAGTGGGTTAGAAACGTTTTATTTTATTTTACTAAAAGACTTCCAATTCAAATAATTCGCATGACTACACCATACAGAATTCAGATATTACTATTTTTTTTAAAGACTCTATTCAATACAAATTTTTTTTTTTTTATAGGCAACTTTATTATGCTTTGAATTGTTTTTTTTTTACAAATTGATAATTTAAAAATTCAAATACTACAAAATGTAATGAATAGTTTAGTTATTATAAATAGAAAAAATTTTTATTTTCACATTAAAGTAAGGAATAGTTAAATGTCAATCTTAAAAAGATAATAGTATTCATTATAGTGACCCCAAGTTTGACGTTGATAATATTTATCAGTATGAAATTAAATACTCGGCAGAATATAATACATAATTTATGACGATTATGATAAAAATAAAATGATTAGGTCGACGATGATGATAATGACGATGAGTTGACGAGTTAATTAACATGATAAACTTATATACCTTATACACAATGGAAAAACAAATGACTATGAATAAATAAATAGTTTAACACTTATTTGATTCTACAAACATGTTTATTAAAGCAGTATGGAAACTCAACGATATTTACAATTCCTATTTACACAGTGAGTGACATGTCGTGCATCGTGGGCCAAGTGTGCGCCGATAAGACATTGATCCGACAGTTGACAAGCATCAATTTTGCACATAACTTTTTTTTCATTTTTATTTCATTATTCATTGATTTTTTTAAATTTTATAATTAAATTGTGCGACACTAATCTACATGACGGAAGCATTTACTTGTCTTTTATTTTAACAGATGAAAAATATAAATATCACAGTTATACAATGGACATAAAAAAACACGAATCACCATTATTGAAATGAAAACAAAGAAAACGAGTGCATTGACACCGATTTCCAGGTTGTTTTTTAAGCTTAATCGTTTATCATACAAAGAAAAAATCAATATAAATTCTTTACTCACAGATAATATTAACATAAATATGTGTGCATATTTGCTTACAATATCTATATATTTAAATAAGATGTATAATAAATAAATGAAATTTTATTAAAATGAAAATGGAGATTTATGAATTTATTATATCCACGCCAATGAGTTTGCATTTTATTTATACCGACGCAACACACATGCACACACACACACACCAAATGCACACCCGCGTACGCAGTTCGTACATAAAACCATACATATATACATTCACATTGTATACAGACACACTTGTGATATCGCTTGATAATTTATAATCGAGTGGACCAACAATCGTGTAAACGCAATGTTTTATAATGCCCGCTCATAAATCAGTTGTCGCTTGTGTGATAAGTATAGTTAAACTATACTTGCAATTATTATCGAGTAACAACCATCACTTATTAGTCCAGACAGAAAGTAAGACGTGTTTTGATTCATTAAGATATATGATGCATTGAATCTCATTTTAGTTTTTTAGTTATTTATTACAGTATGTATCCATAAATATATAATAATTTGTTGAAGTTAATATTTATATATTTATTTATCAATATATTTATAATTTTAGACATATTTAAATAAAATTTATACAATTTTAATTTACCGCGCGTTATTTACAAAAAAACACTTCATTATTAGTAATAATTTCAGTAATTTTTAAATCTTGAAAGCTCTATTTCGGTATTAACCCGAACAACCCACCTTACGGATGAACTGCGGCACCAATACGCTGTCCATAAATGGCGTAAGGCGAGTAATAAGGACCCAGAGTATTGAATGCGCTGTAGGGTGAGGCCCCGAGAGAGCCAGGTAGTGGGCCAGCGGGTGGTTTTCCATATGGATGATACCGTGCACTGAGTGGACTCAATGGTGGAGCTGGATAACTGCCACCCGCAGCAGCACGATGTAAAGCCGCCGACGGCGAAAGAAGTGGATGTTGTGGATGTGAATGTTGTCCGGCGGCAAGAAGTGCCGCGGCATGATCATTACTGCTACCAAAACTTGTATGACTTCTCAGATGTTGAAGCAGTTCGTCGGATGTATTGAATCGTTTGCCACAGTAGGTTTCACCAGCAATCCAATTACAAACGTAAGGTCTGCCACCAGCCAGTGATGCGGGGTAAGACAGAGACGGGGGTGGCATAGGTCCTAAGGACGAAAGCGCCATTGCTAAGCCGTACTTTTGATGCTCACATTGAGTACATCCACTTGGACAAGGTCCGCCAGTCATCATCATTTGGGCATTGTGCATACTGTACTGACAACCCGTACAGTAAGGATCCTTACAAACTGGTACAAGAGTCTCACCACCAGCTGGTGTCTTAACTCGAGTATAACTTAGATAAGGATTGCCAGTAGCGGCTGCCGACGGATAACCGAGTAATGCAGCAGCGGCTGCCGCATGATGATGAGAAAACGGAGATCCACCAGCAAATGGTGGCCTGAATGCTGGGTTTTCCGTTAATCCCGGTGGGCAGCACAATGGATTACCACTAGTAAAACCACCACTTAATGCTGAGTGTTTATAAGCAGCACTTAAACTTTCTTTTGTGTGACCAGTAGCACCGGACAATACTTCCATACCTGACCGTATAATAGGACTAGCCCCATTGCTATTTCGTGGAGAAATTGATTTTTCGCAATCTTGTGCTGGTGTTTTACGGTCAACTGGTGATGATGAACTATTATTATTACTGCTATTAGCACCAGAGTTTGTTACACTAGGTGAAGCTGATTTACGTCCAAGAGGTGTTCGATTACCACCCGATTTTTTATCAACATTATCACTAGCACTCGAACTTTCGTTACCACTAGCACTGTGCACACTAGCTTTTGATGCAGGTCTGCCATCATCACTTGATTTTTTATTAGACAGTACATTAGTTTCGTATGGTTTAAAAGCCAGTGGTTTCGGTTCCGACGGACTACTGCGTGTCCGTTCTAATTTTGCTGCCGGCGGTGAGCGTGCATTCGCACCACTAGATATTCCACTTTTAGATGATTTATCTAATGGTGAAATCAGGGGTTTCGTTGGTGAATCCGCTCCTATTTGACTACATGTTTGGGCAAGCAATGCCAGTGGACTTTTCTTCGCATCCAACTGTAATTAAAAAAGAAAACAGAAATACTGTTGTTTAGTATCTTTCAAAACCATAGACTTTAAGGAAAAAAATAAACAAAAAATGAATACTAACCGTTGTTGGAAGCGGTGACAGATAATCTGGTTGTAAGTACTGATTATGTCCAGTGGTCAACATACCGCCTTCTTCTAGCACAACCATTTGGTTTAACACTTATATTAATCACACAGCACTGTAATCCAGATAGAATTTAAATCACAATTAATCAGCTTGTTACGATATATTTCGTAACAATATAATTAACAATAATCCAAATGATCGACGACTTTATTAAAGTAGATTAAATACAAACTAAATTAAACGTCTCGTACGCATTCCAAGGATGCAATGAACGTCGTCAGTAACCAGTCGCTTGGTGTGGTGAGACTACAACCCGCAGCTCCATCTGGTGACGTAGCCCCCTCCAGCACTGCACGTCAGTACCTTTAGCATGTAGTTTGCTAGCATCCCCACTACTGCAGTAGTGCGACTAAAAGCTGTTCGGGTATCCGCAGAGAGGGAATGTCGGTACGGATCTCGGTGATGGTCGGCGATGGTCGTGAATGGTAGGGGAGGCATTCTAATTTAACACGCCACCCATGATGTTGGCCCGACGATGACAGCTCCCATCCCGGCTTTGATATTTCACCGCTTTTACAGCCCTTCTCCTCTTTCTCTCTCTCTCGCTTATTCGTCCTCGCCTCGTCGCACTCCCTTTCCTTCTTTTACCACTACAATCAACCGTCTTCATTCCCTTTGCCCCGTAAGTTTGTGCTCATCTACATCTATTTTTGTGACTTCACTCTACTCTCTGATCTCCCTACTATACTCTACTTCCTTCACCCAACATAAACCACACGGTTGTTTCAGAGTATAGTACGACCGTATAAACTAAACATTTGATAGTTCGTGATGCTGTAGTCATATCTCTGTATGGATTCACTATGATGCATTGTATATGTGTATCCAGCATCAGAGACTATAGCAGCAACAACAACGGCAGCAGCAGCAACCCGATATTTTATACCGTGAAACCTGTCTGTCTCTTCACCAGCCAGCCGGCTTCGCTTAATAAGCGGCTTTCAAAATAGAAATGTAATGGGCCGCCTGGGGAGAGAACGCCAGGAGAAAACCGAGTGATTGATTGCTACGTCCAACGACTTACCAACTATCACCACTATCGCCGACGGTTTATAAAACTCAATGACAGCCACTTAGCTGTTGGCTCTTTGTGTGTCTGATTATATTTACTTAAAATATATTGCGTCAAAAGCATTTTAATTATCGTTAAACTGTGAAATAACATCATGAATTAATCAACGCAGTATTTGTGTTAAATTCTTATTATTTTTTATGTTATATAGAAAAAATTTATCAAGATTTTTTATTTACTTTTTATAAAAACTTTATTTTATTCACTTTCTAGTTATAATTACATATAGTTGTCTGTAATGTAATTTACAATTAAATTATATAAAATATTCTAAGCATAATAATTGACTAATTATTCGACAAAGAAATTAACGAGGATAATTGTAAATAACAATCAAGTTATCTTAGGCTGTTATATACCTGCAGAAAGCGTGTCTGTTTATAATATATCTCTTAATCGCGTATATATGCATGTATATATATATATATTTCACTGCTAGTATACGGGTTATAATGCCGGGGATAATTACTCTGGCGAACGTTCCTAAGGGGAATCTTACGAGTTGAGAATAGCACGAACGGTTGTGCCTCTCACACGCCAACAAGAGAGACAGAGAAGTGAGTAAAAGAAAGAGAGAGAAAGATATCTTCTGACATAATTTAAATTGAAACTCGTTACCCATGCCTACCAAATGTGTCACCTTGTTGACAAGCAGCAAATTAACGCGTAGTATCTTGTTACTTGCCTTCGTTATTTTATTCATTTTTTACTCAGATTTATTCAGTATAACCAATAGCTGACCATATATTGTTATGTCCTCAATAGTATATATATTCTGTACTAAAAATAAAGCTAAGCGTCTATAAAAAGTATATATAAAAATAGACAAAGCAATAACAGACTGTTATTATATTGAGGAAGCGACTAGCGATTTTCCCTAGCAAAAAAAGCCCTCTAATAGATAGTCTTATATTCACGGGACTAGTGTCGATGACCATCTATAAATAGTTTCATTTGAAAAAGAAATAGGTATCCAGGCTTCAATTTTTTCTTTTTTTGTCATAATTCGATTGTAGAACTATTCTAAAATATGTTCTGAAAGAATGTAAGTTTTGAAGGCTAAAACAAAACGTCAGCTTTAAGTGCTGTAATTTTAGGTTCTCAGGACCGTAAATTCCTAAATATGTTGTGATAAGGATCTAAAATTGTTTGTAAATTCTCTGTCGAGTGCTTAATTTTACCTTGTAAGCCGTAGATGCTTAGATTTACTAAAATACCAGTCTGAAGAGTAGAAAACCTTGTGTACTAATAAGTACTGTGGAGTGACGATTGGTCCTATTGGCAGGTAACAACTTTCCCGGCTATTATATCATCGAATACGATACTTTAAACCAAAGTTTGAAGTCAATAGTTGTAAAATTCATAATGCAGTCCATCAACCATCAAAATACGTATATTTACTCCATCAAACTTGAGGTCATAAAATTTCGAATGAAAATACTGATGATTGGCCTAAACTGACTGGGCTTCTTGACGAATACATTCAAATTTTTAGATTTCCCAGACATATTTTTGAGACTTTGGAATAATTTGAAATACAACACAATAAATAACTAAAATTATATTAAAAGATACAATCAGCATATTGCATAAATCTCGAGCTTGTCTTGTCTGTTTGAGTGACTGCAACATCGATCAACGACAACATTAATCGTATTTGCGTGTGTTGTATATACGGTCTCGTCTATTCGCTTTTGTTGAACGCAGGAGAGAAATATAAGAGAAAAGCGAGAGATGAGAAAAAAATGGTTGGCTACGTGAAGAGAGCGGCTTGGATAAAAGTGTAAAAATGCTGACAAGCGGATAATAGAGGAGGCAGTCAGTCACTTTGAAAGACGACGTTGAACAAGAGGGTGAGTGAACAAGAGAAATAGAAAAAAGGAATATCGAAATGTGCTGGAGAGAGTTGGAACAAGCAATGGAAAATGCTGAAAGATTGTACAGGGTTCTAGGGGTTTTAGGGGTTTGGGGCGAGAGTGTAAGGGAGTATTCCACGGATTCTAGGGGTGCGGGACAGAAACTTTGCTACTTGGTGAGCCGTGAAAGGGAGCGGTTAGTGTGAGAGGTAAGAGGGTAACAGAATTTGTGCTGGGCAATAAATCATAGCAGTCGTCTTTTTCATGTTCTCGTACAATAGTCAACTTAAATTCGCGGTAGAGAGAGAATTCCCTGATGTATTAAATGTATATATACATATATACAAAAGATATACAGTAATATAGTTGAATGTACTTGTATTGAGTTGGACAATATATGAACGTGGGTATGACGAAATGGGCGTACAATCATTCCGCGTTGTTGACCCCTCAGCAAATTGTGTGTCAAGTCCTGTTGCACATTGTACTCGTATTTGGATTGTATTAAAAAGTCATCAGTCTGTACGGTATTACACATTGATGATTTATTCATTTTTTTCCTGTTCATATGAATAAGTGCGCTTATTCTATACTTTAATTTGTTTATAAGCTTGGATCGTCCAATAAATTATTTCATTTCTGATGATGGAAATTTCTTTACGAAATTTCAAACTTAACGAAAGATTAAACTTTACGAGAAATCAGCAGTCAATATTAATATTCGTTTCGCGATTTTCATTGTTGAATGTGTGTTTCAAAGCTGTCTCTCATCTATATACATACACATCTAAACATACACACACATATAAATCCATGAGTTTAGTAATTCCTAAAGAGGCAAACAATTTTCAAATCCATAGACAACTCTTGCTTGTAGATTACAGGATTTATTTTAGTATTTATTCAATGCGGGACCACGTATCGTATATATTATCGGATCGAGAATACATTTTACGCATGTGAAGGCTGATAAGAGCGACAGAGTACAAGAAAACGAATCGAGTGAGAGTGAGATGGATATCTGACGGAGTAAAAAAAAAAGGACACAGTGACCAGTATGGTGGCTGTCTATATTGATTGTGTAGCCGTCTGACAACGACAGTGACATATGTCACCGAGGCTTCTCGTTATCGCTGATTTAAACATGAGGCCATCCAAGTTTTTTCTCTTTTTCCTCTTGCAATTCCTCTTTTACCTCCTTACTATACTCTGTTCGCTCTGCCACTTTTATACTCTCATTTAACTTCTGTCTGGCTGACTAACAAAGTGTAAAGTATATACTATAGTCATACAATTCTTCCCTTATCATATATCTCACCTCATCTTGATATAAGTCGTACTATCATCAATAACATGATGACATATTCAAAATCTATATACTGTTATTCATAACTCTATTGTCACATTATACTACTGCCTCGTCGATTATTATCACTTATTTACTGACAGCTACAGTGACGGATGATTTATGATTATTGTGTGCTAAATATTTTCTATAATGATATAGTAATATATTCTGAGAAATGTATTCTAACCTCATGTCCATGTGGGGGGGAGTGTGACAATCATTAATTTTTTATTAACTTGACTATATTTGCATACTTATGTGTACATATTTTGCTCTATTTTTATCATATGACATCAATTTAAGGGCGAACACTAGTGTAAAATATTGAAAATAATGATTTTTTTGCATATTTCGATAGTCTATTGTTTCAAAAATAACATACTGCACTTCTAAGTGCATATCTGAAATAGTTTTTTTGAGGTACAGCCATCTGAAGAGTAGGCATTTTCAAAATTGCTGCAGTTATAACTCGAAGATAAATCATCCGATCGATTTCATTCTTATTGCAGCTTTTTTTTATAAATGTTCCTCCATGTCCTTAAAACATTAAAATATTCAAAGCAATAGTTATTTTTAAAAAAATTCACAAAAGTCATATTTTTTTGAGGCGATCCTCCTTAAATGCTACATAAACATTAAGGATCCTCGAAAATAAGGATAATTTTCTCTGGCAATTAAGACGCCAAAGGAAGCTCTGTACTTAAACGGTGCTTACGAGCTTGATGAAGGATCATGTAGTAGCGACATCTGTTGTCTTCGGAAATTATCGGCAGTGCCCTATTATCATTATCATTATTATAAGCACTATGCGCCTTTTTATACAGTAACGTAGTTAAGGATCAGAAGAACGAAGGTTATAAGACCATAGAATTTAACTTATGCTAAATTATTGAGTCTGAGAACATAACCACAGGTTACATATAATAACAATGTCTTCTCCAGCTATTACATACAAAGTCTGCCTTCATTGTGTCCTTCTATTGCTATATCATTTTTAAAATTGATAACACATTTTACCGTACAAGTCATAATTGTATGTATAAATTATAATCTTATGCTAATTTTGTATACAATCAATGAATAAATATACTTGTTTTTCTAATTCGTCTGGTTAAAAATAAAAATGAAACGTTTTTCAGCTGGTGAAGAAAAAAAATTATCTTTTAACACAAAAAAGTCTTGTTTTTAAAACTCTTCTCGTAACTATTTTGTGGTATCATGACATGGCTCGAAGAAATTTCGTAAGACTTGTCGTAATCGGAGATGACAGGTCGTCTATGTGCCTCCACCTAGTTGTCCTGACATCTCGTCACTCGCCCGTCTACTCTCAGCATGAAGACCGTCGCTCATTTGACGCCAAATGTCATTACCATTTTACCATCATGACATGATACTTATCTAACAGTTGGAGTATAAGTAGTATAAATAGTAGCAGAAGAGGTATTAGTATTAAAATGAGTAATAGTAGAAGCGTTTTTTTAATAATCCGTAGAAAAATAATGTAAAGTTTAAGCTCGTCAATGCCAACCAAATTATATTGAATTTATCATCTATTTGGAAACAGGTCTATTTTTTTGACAGGGTACACATCATGGAGGGACGTAAGACGTCCCACTCTACGTGTTTTCCACCCTTGCCATTGGCTTGGGTAGGCATTTACACAAGTGGTTTGGAATGTCTCACTTTCTACTTTAGGTGCGTAATATACTATTTTCATAAATTGAAAAGATGTATGTCTGTGTTAGCTTACAAAATCTACCATTCCACTTTTAGAAGTGATTGAAGTCTAGGCCTGCAGACAAACGGACATTAATCAGTTATTTAATAACAATGAAATTAATCAATCAAACAAACGTTCGGTAATAATTCTTTTAATAAAGCAGGTATAAGTTCTAAATTGAATGTGTACATGATCACGAATGGAAGTCAGCTTGAAATGAGAAAGACTACTCTATACTCTGTCTTGACGGGTTCTGGCGAGATGGAGAATAAGGCAAAGAAAGCTAGTGAATCGTCGCGCTGTGTTGGGAACAAAAGAAACAACGGTCCACGAAGTAGTACCGAGACGGCTGTCACCTGCATTGTTGTTAGCGTCTCCCTCCGGTTCGTTTTCTCTACAGCGGGATACAATGGCCACCAGCACAGTCACGCCTTGACACAGCATGCCTAATCACCCTCGGCCAGACGTCTGTTATTGAGATATTTAATTAACTTCTTTGTTATCCTCTTAACAGCGATTCTTTCGATGTCGTGTCCCTCTTGGCGATTATTGTCAGCTTATTAGACATCTTACTAAATCCCATAATTCCTTTGTTTTATTTTAATGGTTTAGTTTTGCAATAATAGTATAAAATATAAATTAAGAAATTATAATTTACTTATGGTAAAATTAGCCTACACCTGGGTGGATAAAGCCGCTATTGAATTATAGTCAATTAATCAGATGTTTTCCACACTAATAATAATAGAATTATTTCTGACTAGGTTTTGAATCGTCATAAATTATAGCCGTTGACACGCATTCAGAAACTCCATTATTTTTTATTTATTTATTCTTAATTGATGAGGGATACAAGTTTAGCCCGAAAACACTTTAGTAAATACCAGTTTATTTTTAAATGATTATTTTGAGAACAACCAACTCCAATTGATTGATTACTTTCTATAAATATATCCACAAAATTGATATAACATTATTATATGAGGAAATACATGTTTGTTAATTAAAGTTTGCAGCGTTGAAAATATATATATAAATCGAAAAATAATTTATTAAGTGTCAAAAAGCAGTTTTGGGAACAATGATAATTCAAACTTTTGAATTTCAATTAACAAATATTTTGAGAAAATTTGAAACCAGTTTTCATTCGGATGTTAATTTATTATCATCTCCGCCTAAAGAAGTATTAAATTCCACACTAAAATTACCGATGCTATTATATACTCTGAACTGGTAAATAATCTACTGAAATGATCAGTTTATCAAGTTATAATAAGTGTGTATATGTGTGTGTGTGTTTGAAAGTTGCCTGTATTCTTTCTGTTAAGATGAGAACGTATAAGCCGACAGTATTAAAACTTTAGTGCCTTTTTTTAAAGTAGTTCGGATTATTTACTGCTTGTAAAAAATTGGATGGTGTTTGATAGGCACCTCTTAAATCCGTCGGCCATTTAACTGACTGGAATTTTTCGATGTAATTACAATTATGTGTACAGTAATTACTATGAAAATGAAATTTTATCTTCTTCCTCCTCATTTTTATGATTTTATCTTTATACTTCCTTCGTTTTATACGTCTTTCATCGGGTGTCTTCGTTTTCTGATATTAAATTTTCGGGCCCAGCGTTACTTTACAGGCAGAGCTGAATGGGATCTTTCTTATTACTTTTACCATATATATTCTCCCGAAGTATATACAAAGTCCTTACTTTCCTCCCTTAGTGTGTAATATACTATTTATGACAATATTTTAAATATTGGCTACACCCTACTAAAGTAATACAAAATTTGACAAATTTTTCCACCTAAATTTGTACTATACCTTATTTTCCCTAAAGTTTTTATAATTACACTTAAAAAAAAAAATTATCGGTTGATTGGATTCAGTCGAGTTCTTGTTTCATTTTATTTAATTTTTTCCCATTGAAGTCCTACTTAATAAAAATAAATTTCGATGTATCATCCATCTATCATTAAGATGGAAAGCAAACTGCGTGCAGCTGGTGTTCATAAATAAGCTCCAGGTGTTGTAGTAATCGTACTGGTCGACAAGTCACTTTAAGTCTCGATTTTTTTATTCTTTGTAAGTTACTTAAAAATTTATCATTCATTATTTATGATTTGTTATCACTCTTGAAAAGCTATAGCACAATACAATGGCAGCTCAACACTGATAGAAGGATTTGTTTAGGAGTAATAAATTGATTTATTAAATTTTTCTCAACTGACTTTTTTGGATTTAACAAATATTTAGTAATTATTAACAATATTTATTATAATGAAATAAGTAACTTCTTTATTATCAAGAAATATTTTTAATGCTAACAAAGCCTTATTAACATAAAAGAAATATTTGTTAGCACCAAACAAGGCTTGTTAATATTTAATAAATATTTCTTAGACGAATTTGTCGGTAGAGGGCTACACACGAGCCTGTAGTGGTGTACAAGTATTAAAAAAGCTATATGTGTGTGTCGTTGCGACGTCATATTGTTTACTCCGTTCTAGCTTGCATTGTTGGTTAAACGTAACCTACAACTGAAGCTCTCATATACTTAAATAATATTTATATCAGAAGTATTTTGTAAATTGTCATCCATATTATAACTATGAAAATATGGAAGCCTTGTTAATTTTATTCAGTTCAATTTTAATCAAATATAAAACCATTAAAAACACATGTACTATCAAACGGATTTTATGTTATTTCTCAGCGTAGTTTAATATAAGAAATTTTAATTTGTTTATTCTAGTTATAGTGTTAATTACTATGTAATTGTATTTTGAAATTAAAAGAACAGAAAATTTTATACGATGGTTGTTTTAGTTATTTTTGTTTATAAATACAAATATTAATGAATGTGTGTAGCTGCATGCAAAAACATATATAGATATATATTCTTGAACTGTGTGATTTTATGAATTAAATTTTAATAAATAAGTTAATAGATAATTTCTTAAATATAAAAAAAAAATTTGTTCAAATAATAAAAAATATATTAAATATAAAATATTCATTTATTAATTATTAAAAAGTGATTCATTAAATGTTAAAAAGTGATTTATTAAATACTAATAAATCATTTTTTAAATGGAAAGAAATCGTTTATTAAATATTAACAAATCGTTTATTAGATGCTAAGAAATATTTATTAAATACAAAAAAATGATGTTTAAGAAATGATTTGTTAAATATTAATAAATATTTCTTAAATAAAGCTCCGTTAAGAAATAATTTGTTAAATATTAACAAATCTTTTTTAATACTAAGAAATCCTTCTATCAGTGAAATATATCATTTTTTTTCCTTTTCATTCTTAAAATAATATAGATATATTTATTGAAGTGAAATGAAATTTCTCAGTCAAGGCACTTTCAAAATTACGTAATCCAAGAAGTAATTGAAAATCCGAAATGTACTAATTTCGAAAATGAAATTATAAAAAATTCAGTAGTATATGTATGAAACTGACAATAACTGTGTATTCTTTTATGTGCATTAATAGGCTTTGAAGATGATAAATTCTTGTAATTTCACCCGAGGGTATTTCATTCGTAATCAGGCCTCGACGGTGATTTACGAGATATACATATAATGACGCTCACAAGGGTAACAACTTACTTCTCTCAATTTTAATCTCTAGCTAATTAAACGATAGCTCCGAGAGATAAAACATTTGTCAAATTTTTTACCCTCGAATAATTTTACGATGAAATCGCTCCGTTTATTTTTTATATTCAAATATTTTTATTTTTACACTTTATTCGTTCTGGAGATGGTATGGAAATTTTATATTACACGATTTATAATCCAAACCCTTCTTAAGTAAGAAAAATTATCGGAATATTCAAAAAACAGGATTTTTAAAATTTATAACTTTCTTTTCGTTTGTAGTCAAATTAATCGAAAATGGCCCATTAACTTTTTTTTCTTTTTTTTTTTTGAAGTTATCAAACACTTAATTATGAATTACTCAATAAGATATCAATTTTTCACTATGCATATATCACCACTAGTTCTAAAAGGACATATATTTATGCGCCCTTTTGACCTTAGTCACTAAGTTTAAAACCAAAAGGACGTATAATTTTTTTTAAATTAATAATCATATTGTAGACTTATCCAAAAGTTGAAAATTAAAAATGAGTCTACATTATGGGCCCTTTGGGCGTTTTGGCTTTGAAGAGTTTTCTAATATGGAATTAGTAACGCGATATATTTTGTATTTAATATCTAAAAATTACATGGAATAGAACCGAAATCATTCATTTTAAATTATGTAAGACATTATATGTTTTCTGAACTATTAAGTTATAAATTGCTAGTTATTTAGATAATTATAAATATTTTATTATTCCGTAAGCGTATCGTGTATAATTATAAATGATTAGCAGTTTACAATACATACAGTAATACTAAATAACAGTATTCTGTGTTTTAAAACCGTACAAGAAAATTAATAACGTTGTCGGCTGAATTGAATGAATTAAGCGAGAGACCTCAGTGAGACGAGATTGAGAGTAATTGTCGGTAATTTGCTGTCGTTAAAATTGTAATTTATATATATATATATATATATATATATATATATATATATATATATATATATATATATATATATATATTATTTGACGTCGTTGACCACTTTATAAAGAGACAAGAGAGACAGGTTGGTTGCCTTCATTTTATTATATATTATATATTTGTCTGCTTTCGAATATTAAATGTATACATATTAGCAGCAAGTTATACATAAATAATATCAATATAATAAATAATAATTAACTATTTATTACAGAAACATAAAAACAAAGTATCAAATTGTCATTAATGATATTAAGTATATAAATATATATCTATATATATTTATTGATTCAAAAGTTGTTTGTTAAATTTTTTACTAAGAAGCAAAAAATTTCACAACTGCTGACACGTAAGAAATTTAAAATTAAAATTTAATTATAAAAAACAGGTTTAAAATAAACTAATAAGTAAAGTCAAATAAAAGTGTATATATAAGAGTCAGCAGAGACAGTTTCCCGCAGATTTTTCGTGACAAGATAAGCCACGTCCTGTTTACCCCGTGCTCGCTTAGCGCTACGTAAAGATGCTCGTTAAGCCTTTTAGCGGCATTGTATTGAATTAACTACCATACAGATCATGCTCTACATAGTAGAGAACGATACAGTTAAGAGTTTACACACAAATATATACACATTATGCCCATCGCAAAAATTGCCACTATATGATGGCGTGTATAAAGAGAGTCAAAATGTTTTATGCTCACATAAATATTTCCGTAATCATAATTAAAAGTACGTCAAGAGGAAACGATATGCCGTAATAAATATAGATCTTGATGTACTTTAGTTTTTCAATTTCAAGATAATGCGTAATGTACATAAGAAAATTACTGCGCAACTACTGCAATCAATCCTACATACTAACCCTAGTACTTCCTTTTGTATGAATTATTACGCTCAGTTGTTTATATATGTCCTAATACTCTAAAACACCTGAAATGTATATGGCGCAGACTATTCGTATCGTGATTGGCTGAATGCCGCATCAAAATATACACAATTGATACAAAGTATACAGTGAAATATATGAGACAAATGCGTATGCGCGCGCTGCGCTAAACATGAAACTTTAGAAGTACTTTAAGCCTGGCTCGGACTAATTAAACTAAGAGTGGAAATAAAATGACTTAGCTTACAGTTTCGAAAACCGAAAATAATATCCAAAGTTATGAAATTCGTTATAATAGGACTCAGTCATATTATGCGTTTGATAAAAATTTATGTACAAATTTCCATGGAATAAATAATTTTGTCAGTTTTACAGCGTACATAAAAGTTAATACTGTTATCATATAACATTTGATAGCATAGTATTTGACTTTAAGAGGCTGTTATTACAATCTCATTTTATGATCCTGAATTTAGGAATATAAATAGGGTGATCTTAGGCATTTGCCACCAACTGTGAACGAAATAAAAGAGGATAATAAGTGGGTATTTTTTATCCGATAAACGACGAACTCACACGTAACTCAGTTTAGTCTTGACAATAAGGTCCTCTCCCTCACCCACGATTCCGCGAAAGAGGGTCCAAGTCCAACACAAGAGCATCACCACCGTACAAAAATTTTACTTGGTAGTCTACTTTTCTCTTTCTCTTATACGTCTTGTTCTCTTTCGTTTTCGCTTCTGCCGCGTGTATAACCATAGGATGTGTTTGTTGTATTGACCATGGCGTTACCTTACTTCTCAGCTTGCACACTATTTCGGTTCGCGCCGTATCTCCTCGTAAAAGTCGCCTGAGGCGCGGGCATCCATCCTAATTAACAACCGTACAACCCATCCAGGTACGGGACCCCATCTGATAACAACGTCGAGGAGTATAATCCGCTCGTTACCAACACGAAGCCCGACGGGCGCCAGAGGCCAACGGAGAGTTGTAGATAGTGTATATATATCCAACACAGCATCAACTACTTCGTCCGCTTATTCTTTCGAGCTCCACACTGTATCGGATGTGTTTCTTCCTAATGTATATAAATATATCCATACATATATACATACATGTATGTATATATATTTTTCATACCAGCTGCTTGGACAACTTGTTTCTTTTGTCCTGTACCGGCGATATCTGTGGCGCCTTTGCCACACTCAACAGACAGTGCCCACCAAGATTTACCAGTGTCCAACAGAGCATATACTTAACTGCGATAGTGTCGTGCGATTCGTCTTTTCACCAACTTCGAGATCATCATCTCTTGGACCTGTAACTTAAACTGCAACACACACACTCCTGTACAAAATACACTGCAATGAATTATATATATTTATATAAATGCTGCAGCTTGTGTCGACAAAATTGTTGTAGATATATAATCGTGATTTAACATCCAACATTTTCTCATCAGGTTATCTAACTGGGATGATAAGTTACCCACACGCTGAATATTAGCAAATATCTGATAAACAAAGACTTTGTTTGACAAATAAATTTATCACAATGTCATCTTAAATTACCCTTTGGACATTTTTACCCTCGGCAACTCTGTCTTTTAGTACTTTTCTTTATATATAAACATCTTTCACAGCTGAAAATGTATATACATATATATTTATATATATGTATACCAGAAGTTAGTGCGGCTTTCCCTTCGTTCGAGTTTTCGGCGGAGACGTTACTGTTATTTATGGGCTCGTTTATCAACCTGGCATCCCTTCCCCCCATCCTGAATTCAATGCAGACTATTCGCCACTGGAAAGCCAATCCCCGAGATACATCACTCTGACGATACTGATTCACGGGTCACGAGAGCCGTTTGTACGTTTTCAAACTAGACGTGCCATATTGTTTCCTTTTTAGGCTTTTGAAATATATGTATATATACAAACATACATTTTACCGTCGACTGCATACGCCTTTATCTTTAATAAAACATATTCCGGTTTAATATATAGTTATAATAAGCAAATCGTCCGTTGGGTGGGTTACAATAAATAGCTATCATGAATAAAGTATGACACATGTTTCGGCGACAAGAATGATTAGTTTTGGGTGAAGAACTCGTATTTTTCCCGAACCCGAATAATTTCGCTCTTATGAAAAAAATTTCAAATTTCATCTTGAACCCATAAATTTTAAATTTAAAATGGTTTTAAATTTTGCAGATCATCAATTCAATAATCTTATATTTTAATGTATACATTTATATGTGAACAAACGAAATTCATCATCATGCTTCATCAATCATATCGTAAAGACGAAATGGGGACAATTATGATGAATTACTCGAAACTAATGTATTGTATATATATATGTATTTTTTTGTCATTTTTACTGTTCAAATAAATTATATTTAGTTTTGTTCCTTTCAGGGGCATTGTAAACAGCTCCATTTTAATTCCATAGCTATCGTCTATCAATAGTCTTATGTACTTTTTCAAAAAAACAACACGTTTCTGGTTACAACTATAGATCTTTGAATCAGAGGTTTATGCTCATAAATTACCAAATGAATATGTTTATTACAGATGTTATCCAAGTCTAAAAATAAATACAAAAAACATAGTATAAGCTTATCCCACAAAAAAGAATAATAGCCATTTCCGTCAGTCACCTTACATGGGGCACGAGGACGATAAAAAATATCCAATAGTGAGTGTGGTAAACATAATGATCCATTTACTTTTGAGTCTAGATTTTCGATCGATTTCCGATAGAATTTCTGAGACGACGATTCTGATCCAAATTAAGGAATCCGTGAGATGTTTGGAGGTCTCGGGGGTATTTTGACAATCTTTTGGAAGAACGCTAGCTCACAGAAGTGAAGGAAAAAATTTTTTTTCTCAGCACCGAGCCCTGAGTCTAGATTTTCGATTGATTTCCTATAGAATTTCTTAGACAATTACGCTAAAATCAAGTTATTTTTCTTATTCAGTCGCGTTATTATATTCAAGTACTGCTTTATTAGTTAATAAAATATAACATAAGTTATAACATTCGATATGAATATAAATTTATCCATTGAATGAATTATATAACCTTTCAAGATGTGTTATCACGTTTAGACGCAAGGAAACCAAGCAAAGCAAGATGGGGTGCTGTACTAGGAGAATCCAAGTGATTTAGTAGGGTGACCACTCGACGACTGACCGAGATAACCTGCCTGTCCGCGGAACAACCCCATTTGTCCGATGTCTTCCGCTACAAAACTACTTCGTGCCTTACTACTGTACAAGCTACTAGGGCGTCGTTCGTCCCTCTATCCCTTTATTCGGAGCGAAATACAACGCGATAAATAGATATGTCCTGATCAATTACTCTGACATGTGTCATGTAAGCTACAATCTAACTAATAACAAATAAGATGTTAACTGTAATAAACATTTCATAAATAATATCTTTTGACTTTAGTTGAATAATTCATTTTCCACATTACTAATGCATATACTTCAGGTTGGAATTTTTATCACAACTATTTCTCAAAATCTACTTCCAAGAAAAACATCGCCATTAAAATTCATATAAACTTTTGTTTTTGTAAAAACTTTGGTATATATTCAAACTTCCATAAGACATATCTTCATATTTTTAATGAAATTTATTCTTCACGAACAGCTCATTATTCTACACAGAAAAAGAACAGTAGAATACTGTTTTTAGTTCAAAGTCAGGGCCCTCGTATAAAAAACTCCAGTGATTACAATTGTAGATAAATTTTACAGTTTCTAATGTGTTTTCAGTTGAATGAAACTTAATTATATGAATGAAACGATATTAGAGACTGAAAAGTCTTATATGAATTATTACGTCTCAGAAATAATGTAATTTTGACAGTTTCGAGGTAGAGAGACTTTGATACTTGAAATTGTAATTTTTCCATTTTTTATCCCCTGTAAAATGGATATTTTATCTGACGATAGTTTCATACCTTCAGTATTTAGCGACTTTGGAAGACACTAACAAAGAAAGCTTAGATGAATATTAACTTGATCTATATCATTAATAAATAAAGATCCATAATAGATAATAAAAAAAAACGACTAACAGTACAGTAGAAAAAAGTTTATTATAAGATGACTTGAAAATGTATTTAGCACCGGTTAGCTGGTTTTAAGAATATCTAAACTCGGATATATATATTGTGCATAAGATGTGTAATATAGTGAAGAACAAGCGGTCTGTATGAGTATAACTTTGAATTTATATCCTACACAGGCACTTCGAACCATCAGCGGCTCGTTTCAAGTGCACTGTGGCTACGCAGACATTATGAAGACAAACTATACCTAGGGAACCGTAATTTTATAACCCACCGCTTTATACCATAATTCTTAGTAGCGATCCACGAGACCAAGAGAGAGAAAAAATAAAAATGAAACGAAGATCTAAGTCATATAATCAAATATGATGTGTTCATGTGTTGGTTCATGTATTTAACTCTCCATCTAGGGTTGCCATGCACTCTCGGTGACTCTTTTACTACTTGGCACATCAGGAATCTCTTGGGGAACGACTGAAGTACGATACGAAAGAGCCTGTATCTACATCCGGATACGAGTTCACCTCATCGTCGAACAAGTGAAGAGAACCTAGTGTAGTTCGTGATCTCGCGCTCCCCTTACGGTTAGTGTCTGTGTGTAATAAAGATGGTTCTACTTATATATACGCGATGCAGCGAGCAACGACGGGAGGCGGAGCCAGTCTGTCCACCGTGGGCAGGACTAACGCAAATGATTCTTTCGCGCAAGATGGCGTGCACGAGTAAGCCGAACAAACGAGTTAAACGAAAGAGCGAAAAGAAAAGCATGCCCGCGAGGTACAAGTTTTATATTTAGCATGCGTTGTTGCTTCTATAATACTCGCGAGATCTGTTGCCGACGCCGTTGCCACACCAAGAAGACCAAATCAACAAGCTGAGAATGCAGTTGATGTTATACACGCATTCACACGCGGGTGATGATCACGCTCCCAAACTTGTTCATTTTGTTGGCTTGGGTTTTTTCTGTTGGTGACCAAACCGAAAATATGTTTTATTTCTTCAACAGCAGCAAACTCGTGTTGACAAGGTGTTACGCTCCCCCACGTGTCTTTAGAATTCTTCTATTTTCATAAAAATTGCGACGCAAAACAACCAGTCTTTCCACATGACCATTTTTGAATTATCACACATGGAAAAATTTTGGCCATGTTGACCACCTGTCGGAAATTGAAATAAACCTACTTTAATTCTTTTGCAACCCCAGTCAACAACCAGGACAGTACACATATAAAGAAATACATTTCACTAATTAAAATATAGCTCCTGGGCTCTTTAAGTGTCAAATGACGAACATGTAAAGCGTTTGAGATTGAAATGAGGCTCAGTAAACTTCGTTGAGAGCGAGATGAGGCTCATTCTGTTGTTTTGAGGATAAAATGAGGAGCAAAACTCAAAAATAGTGTGAAATGAGGGCTAAAATTTCGACTCAGTTCTATGCTTTTATAAAAAATATGCTAGTTGACGAGATAATAAACATTTTAGATAATTATGTTCTTCAATTTTTTTTAAATCTTTTAGACCCCCAAAGATAAATGCTCCAAGATACATGTTTACAATACCTTCATTTTTATTGAGCTTCTGTTGAAACTACACCGTCATGCATAAGTTTTCTAGCGCTACTATATACTGGAATATTATATACTACCTAGAAAATATAACTCCAAGTGTTCGGGAATGCATAATGGCAACCCACAGAAAGCCCAAGACAGTTTTATAAAGACGGATCCATGTCGTAAAGACGTCAGGAGCGTCTCCGTGGCTGCCGACTTCTCGTGTTAGTGTCTGTAAAAGAGGAAGAAGAGAAGTATAGCACGAGCATTGCAACAACAACTCGAGAATTCACAAGTTGCCGTCTTCCTTTCTAACTTGTACGTCTTCCCGATGTAAGTCGTAACCTTAGGGTTTCATCTTGATTCTTCACTGCTGCCGGTATCAGTGTCTACACCATAACAGAATGTTTATTACATCATATAGCTTGAAGTGAGGTTCATTGTATGAATTAAATATGTGCATGAAATAATAATGCGATATTTGTGACATCAAAGACCTTAAGAAAGAGAAATATTACACGTGTTATACAGGGACCGGAACTTGTTGACTCGATGTAAAATGTAAGAAATCAGTTGAGTCGCCAGATACAACAATTTGATCTCAAGCACATAAAAATGTGTATACATTTGATGGGATTTTTAGTCCATCATTTGCTTTTGTATAATCAAGTCTATGAGTTGACTAGAACATCTTCTATCTAACCACCAACTATATACATATATATATATATATATATATATATATATATATATATATATATATAATTGCGTGTGTGAATGTGTGTGTAAATACGTAGCTGTATTCTTTATTCCCAACGGTCGTAGAGACCATAAGACCAAGACCATAGTACTGCAGATGAGGGTGAGGTCCAGAGACGTCGGTCGCTTTGTCGGGGATTACGGCTGTACGTCTACGTCCTGCGAGGATTGATGGCACGCCAGGAGTTATACGTGCTCTTTCGTCCGGCAGCAACTCGGATACTCCGTCGTGGATCTAACATTTATGGGATATCTTGAAATCTCCGCTCTAAGGACTAACGGGAGCAGTTGGCAATCGAACGATTGTCTTCTCTCGACTACTGATTCTCGTTCATTTTTAATTTTTTTCTTTTTTGATTATATATATTTTTTTTCACGATCATCCGTTTACATATCTCCAATGCTTCGTAAACATTTTTTGTTTCGAGAATTTCAGTGATTATACAGAGAATGTTGGCAGAAATATTTTCGACATTAGGGTAATTTTTAAAAACTTTTTCAGTACAAAATCCAATTTTTTTCTTTTTTACATCTGTAAAGTATGAATTTAAATTATACTGAGGTGGGAAGACTGGTTTTGATTATTTTAAGTATTGATGCGGTGAACCGCTGATGATAAATTAGTATAAACCGCAGTGAGTTTTGTATATGTAAGAGAATGAAATTGCACGGCTAATTACGTCTATTGAAGCTACCACTTGAAGAGTTGAGCCTTTGATATTTCAGCCGACGACAAGCATCAAACGAAACAGCAGTAGCAGAAGCATCAGCAGTAAAGACGAGACTCACGATCAAGTTATTCTCTGTCTTTGTCCCGTCCTTCCTGGACGATGAGCCGATGGAATAATGGACGGCAAACAGCAAAGCAGCCTTTACAATGACGCTGATCGATTGGCAGTGGATGGAAGGCTGTCGATGTCTGCAAACGAAACCAAAGCCGAGCCAATCCAAACTGAAGCCTTGACCCTGACTCATTCGATTTTTCGTCTCTTGTCTTGACTTTCTTCCTTTTCAACCGGCTGTACAGCCATCTTTCTACTGCTACTGTTGCTGCAGCTTTAACACCAGCCTGCTGTCGTCTGTGTGTTTGTGAGATAGCTCTCTGGGCTTTGACTGTCTCTGTCCGTTTAGATAGGAATCTCAGCAGGCTTTAATGACGGGCTCGTGACGGACGGTTAGGAACGGGTATTGAGAATTGCGGCGGTAAGACAGAAGAAACCAAGAAGAGTCGTGTCACATCAACGGCGCCGCGAGATCTACGACTGCGTTCCTATACGACGACGAGAACTGTTGGCAATTCTTTTCGTTTTGGTGCAGAGCCGGGCCCTTCTCTGTTGTTGCCTGATGCCAATTCCACTCTCTGATCTCACTTCTCTATACTCTCTCGTTCTTTATTTCTACCTAAGACTATGTGCAGATATCCGACACACCAGATTGCCCGACGACATACGACAACACCGAGAAATGTTGCACATTGGTAATCAATGCTGATGGATATCGGGTTTTATATTTAAGTTTAACTTTTTACGTCCACTTTCGAAGTAGTCATTTACAATTTGCAATTATAATTATATTATACCTTTTACATTTAAGCTCTGCAAAAATTGTAAACTATAGCAGACATATATGTCACGATACGATTCTAAATAGGTCTTAATTGAATTTCCTGTTAGCACTTACTATTCCTAATAGTAGTAATAAACTAACTCGGGTTTCGCGATCGTAGAAGTGACAATGATATTCAACGAGTTTCAGATTTCCAAGTTGTATCTAATTTGATCTTTCAAGCTACTAGACAAGTCTCGATGGTTTACCTCCGAGTGAAATGTCTCTCGAGCTGTCACTTTAGTGTCATACTTTCATTTTACTTTCTCTTTCTCTTTCTATCTCTTACTCATTTCCACTTTCTAGCTTCGTCCTATCCATCTTTTATCGAAAATTTACATTCATCACGACGACACGTCGCGATATGATGTAATCCATTCGACATCTCCATCATTCAAGTGTCGGCAAATTCCATAACTATATACATGCTGGACAACCTTGATAAGCATATATATATTTCCTTTCACTTGATGTTTTTTCTCACTCATATAATCACCTTCTGGAGTCTCAGAGTCTCTGTTTTATAATGATTTGTAGTACAGCTGTCACTCAGCTGTACGATTATTCTGTTTGATTAAATTTATACCGGTGATGATCATTGAGTGTCTCGACGTTACTCATTTTCTGTCGGTGGAAAGTTGGACATCCATTATACAATACAGCTTAACAAAATATGATTATTATATACGACTATGATAGATATAGACGATTAATAATTGCGTAGATTACGATTCATATAAATGTTGTGGCACCTCCAATCAGTTTTACGATAATAATTATCCTGACCGTATTAAACTATATTATAGTTATAAAATATATATCTATATAAGCTACGCCATGTAGTTCGGCGAGTTCTATAATAAACGAGGGTCTTTTAACTTGACAGCGTTGAAAGATAGACCTAATTCACAGTATCGCGTGTGGCTGACCTTTCCTTTCCATTCATATCCGCGCTTTGGCCACTGGGACATAATTAATAATCCTGACATATGACCACCCTATAATACGTTGACGTAAACCAGTGAGACTTGACGTGAGACATTTCCTCGCAAGTAAATTAACGTCTTGTCATCAGTTAATAGATATAGGATGTGCATACTCAGTCTCTAACTCTCTTTCTCTCTTCATATATACATACATATATATTTATATATAATAGATCTTCAGAGATGTTGTTCGTTATTATGTAGGTGTAACTTATATACTTATTTTCAGAAACTAGGTCTCATTTATAACTCGCAGGCTGCTTGTATAGCTGACTCGTCATCATTAATCTTAGATCCGCAATAATTCAAGCTTCTCACTTGTCTTATGTATGTACTATACGATCTGATAATCTATGGTGGTATAACACTCAATGTATAGGATTATTCATCATGATATGTGTACATACGAATATATCTCCAGTGTGTGCTTGAAACTCGGCATGAGAGGCTTAAGTTTTTGCTATCACTGTTAGTTTTAATGATTTCTCACGAACGTTATATTCTTCTGATGAAATATATTTATTTAATTATCAATAGGCGTTAAAATATAGTGACTTGAGAATATTTTTTAGTATTTCGAATTATAACAAATTTCGCATTATTAAGACTGAATTTAATCAGAGTGAAAAATTTTGTTCATTCTTAATACAACTTCGATAAATAGTATATAACCGAGTCGAAATTTAAAACCTGGCTAAAAACATGCCAGTATGCTATTTTATACTAATAGGAGTATAAAGTATGAAAAATACTTATTTAGGTCCGCTTCAGAATGTCAAGTACTAAAATAGGTCTATTCGAGTATGTTGAGTACTTAAAACGGTTAAAATTCAACTCACACATTTGATAATTAATGAAGCCAAAAATAAAACCGACGTGTATATATTTACCTGTCGATTAATATAATGTACCTTGTAATTTATTTTTTAAGAAGTACGATTAGTTTTGAGTATGACAAGCAATGTAAATCTGCGTATAGAATAGATTATTGATTAATTATCATAAAGAATAAAGGACAGACGTTAAAAGCATTATGGATTATAGACGTGAGAAAGCTGTGAACAATTTACCGATGAACGGATGTTGCCGTGGGCGCAGTCAGTCTAGCGTTCTAAATTACCTTCGATGAGTAGATCCGACAACAAAAGCGTGTGTTTTGCTTCTTCACTCTGGCCCCATTTATCTCTACAAGACACAATACGGCCCGGATTTGACACATCTATCAACGCACAATGCTCGACCCTGTTCATTCCATTCTTCAACTTTTCGCTCCCTAAGGATGCCTCCCAGTCTGATGCTTGCTCGGTAATTTCTCTCTCTGACTTTATTATTTTTTTCTATTATCGTTATTCTCTCGTGCCGCTCTATTTTCTCTCAAGAGTAAAAGAGAATAAAAACCTCTATGCGAGCAATAATCCGTGGACATTCGTCATACCTGTATAATGTTGTAATTAATCTTACCACAGGCCATTATTAACTTATTTCAATGTCCCTGTGTCATTCATTTTTTTTATCTAACCTGTACTACTATAAGTAATTTTCATGCCACGATGACAAATTTTTTTATCTTTTTCAAATTTTAACGAACTGTCAAATACATAACGATAAATTTTAAGACGTTAAACATTTATTTTACTCTAGGAAGGTTGTAAATTTCTACCCGGAAAGTGACTTGGTTGTAAATCCTCAAATTCACCTATTTCTTGATAATTGAAAGAATGATTTTACTTATTTCAAAAAAGAGATCATTTTTATTATCCTGTATGACTCTTAATAGTTCAATTACATTAGACATTTGATATTTCATACTCACATTGTTTTCATTGTCTGTAAGTATAACAACGTTTCTATATACAAATTGAGCAATATCTGAATTCAAGACATAGCTATTTGGCATTCATAGCGCCTTGTTTTCTTCATCCATGAAAATTATAGTATAAATTTTAAAACATAGTATAAAATAGAATCAAGACAAGGAGATTATGAATTAATAATGATTGATGTGGAATAGTTATAGTTATAGTGGTAATATATGCTTTGAAATGAAGTTATTTATACTCACAGCTTACCGAATCCACTATGTTTATATATAACGAAAGCATAAAAAGTATATAACATAAGAGTTTTGCGCCAAGATCCATCAATTTATCCTCAAAGTGCTCGTTTGGCGTCCGGCAACAAAATCGCTGTGGCCAAGTTCACTTTATGAAGCTAGAATAGATTAATGCTCTCGTTTGTTCAGTAATGACGTCGATAAATTATCTTAATAGTCGGTACCCCCCTTTTACTATAAATATATTCAACGGTGATGCAAGCTCTTTGCCATAATATACGTTTGTTATTTTTTATAGTAATCTTTACTTTTTTTTTTATTACCATCGAGTTGTAAAACGACGTTTTCTAATTCAGAAATCTATAATACACATGTCGTCCCACAGGAATTCGGTCGCAATTGATTCTCAACCCTTATGAAATTTTAAATACTTTTAGTGAACCAATGAAACTCAAAAATCCTTCAGATGTTCGTCTCTCATATTCAATAAAAATCAAATTTTCATCACATGTCGTCGTTTTGAGGTCTTAGGAATCTGTTAGGGGTTTGAAAATGGAGCACTAGTTCGGTTCGCATTCGAAATGTACAAAATTGCGAATGATTTTTTTTTCTTGAACGGATCCAAATAAATTTTACCAATTTCCGTTCGAAGGGGCATGAAGCTGAAGCTAGTAGTCGTAATAAGTAGCGGCCACGCAAAAAATTGCTGGCTGCTACTTATTACGGCTGCTAACTTCAGCTTCATTCAAAAGGACTTTTATTTACAACCAGTAAAAAATTTTTTAAATGCAATCGACTCACTCTGGACCAATCCCAGAAATTCTCGCTATCTACGAGCAAGAGCCCGAATATCCACAAAGTCAATGTGTTTGACTACAGCACTAAAAGCGATTTTTCTTCTAACGCTATAAAATAGTTTGACGACACTCCTATCACTCTATGCAATTTTTATAGCATTTATAACATATATATATATATATATATATATACGTAGGTGCATCAAAGTTCAAACCAACTTCATGGAGTCGTAGTCGTCCAGCACAGTGTAATAGCCGTGAGTTATTCACTTAATGCGGCCATTACGGGCTCCTCGATGGCGCTTCATCCTGATTTACTTGACAAGCATTTATTACACCTATTTGTGATATTAAATGACTTGTATTCGGCTAGCTCATTTGCTTTTACCAAGGAATATAATGCAAGAAATATTTCTTGAGCACTTAAATCCAAATTATCCTCATAAAATATTAATAGTATCATTTGAAAAGTTTAAATGTAGACTTTTTGATAGCATAAATGAAATGTTAATTTAGAAATCGAAATTATAAGATTATTATGATAATTATTGTACAAGTATTGAATTATTTGTATTATCTTTTGGTGTCGACATAAACTTAATGTAAGTAAATATAAGTATTTTAGGTATTATAAAATATATGACTATTAAACTTTACATGTTTCATTTACCCATATTAACTTGACAGTGTTACTGATCTATACTTTGTGTATTAAGAAGTAAAGCTAAGCCTGCCCTGGCATACGTTGGGTGTCGCTTATTTACTTAAGTCACAGGCTGATACATGACTCGATGTTGATCTGTCGGCACCTTTCATCCTACCGCCAGGCCATGAAGAAGATAACCTTGAGCGGCTGATTAATAACTGTTCCACTTGAAGAAATAGCGACAGACAAGAAAAATATCATCTAAACACCGAGTGTTAACACATTTTATGTAAAAACTTTTTAGTTTCTTTCAGTCAAATATTCAGTTTTTATAATTGTATCATTAATTGTATTATATACATCGATCTCCTTTAGAAATCTGTTTCACTTTTTTCATATATAAATACAGGTAAGAACACCTTTTCCAAAATTGCTTGATTAGAGATGTACGTCCGGAAAAAACAGATTACATATGGCCATATGCACCACATATAGCCAATTGTGGCAATATGGTCTTATATAATTTTTTTCCCGGGTACTTCTTAACCACCACCTAGCAGAGATGAATCTTATCACCAGTTTGAGATGAGACTTAATACCTGATGTCATAAACTATTAGCTCTCGGAAATCCTGTATCCGAAAAGGTTGATGGTATGAATGGAAGCTGATAGACAGTGAAGCACGTGGCTAATTAGAGTGAGAATACTTGAAATTCCCATACATGAATTGTTCTCATATACTTCATCACCTACTTCCACATTCGACATATTTGATTGTGGTATTACTATGCCACAGCATAAAATTCTTGACGTTTTCAATGTAGGCATTGCAGGCGTTTCTACAAAGGTATTTGAATACCTAAGTACCATTTAAGTTTCACCAATAACATCAGTGATCGGTTATTTTACACACACGTTAACTTAAAACTCTAACGGATTGTAAGGAATGGATGAATCAACCGATCGGCACAGCCATAATAGACATAAACGAACCGCATTGTTTGTCGCAAAACATTCCCCTGTCGGCTGACGCCGGAAACATTCATTACAGCGTGTCGCTTGCTGGAAATCGCTAACATATACATGGCTGTGTGGTCGGTAGAATAGTTTAGTATATGTATATTTTGTGTCTTTCTATACATATAAGGTATTTGTAGTACAGAGTGAATTAAAAAGAAGGGAGTGCCGACTCTTTTCGGAGAATTGGCAATTCATATATTGGCCAGAAGAAGCCGGTCATTGTAACACAGCTGAATTTATAGGGTTTGCTGTCCTACCTCCATCTGATGATAAGTAATATAGTTATTGTATTATATATAGATGACGGACTTGGTTTTTGAATTCAATTTTTTTGCGATTGAGATATTCCTCACCATTAATAACTTTTTTTATTCAGATGCATTCGGATAGATAAAAATCCGTCGATTCATGAAAAAAAACTTGATGACAATTTAGTATTTTTGTATAATACTTTATGTCAACTCTGTTCCAAGATTAATATCGGCTTATATTCGAGCTATTAATTTTAATTACTGTATTTTATTTTCATGTTTTACAAGTAAATTAATAAAAGTCGTACTTGAAATATCCAAAAATAGTAGTGAAAAATTAATATTAATAGCGCTTGGATCGGTCCTAACCTATAGATACGCCATCTGCAACTGAGATGGACACAGACGCCATATTGTACTAGTCGTTTCAGACATCATCGATCACAAGGATTTTTTCATTGCGTGACGTTAAATCTCATTTCCCAAATTTGATCTGCATTTTATAATCGATTTGATTGATTTTCAAGTCATAAATTGTTATATTTCACATTTAATTATAACACTAATTATGAAAAATTACGAAACCTATTTATTAGAAGAATTTGTTTCTCTCCATATTTATTCAATGAATTATAATGTCGTTATATCTTAAAAATATAATTATTTCTTTATATTTTTAATTGGCACACCTGTCAACTGTCATAATTAATAATCAGTTATTGCATCAGCGATCAGAAGAAGAGGATATATTATAAGGCAACTTGACAAGAAAGGCTAATAAAAAAAAGACGGCGCACGAGAGAGAAATAAACGAGTATAGGCAAAAGATGAAAGCAAGATCGCGGACTTAAGACATTAATTTGCTCTTATCCGTACGAACAAAATGTCAGAGTGCCAGTTGATAATACGTGGTAGATAAATCAAGTACGTTGAAAAGATGACGGTGATAAATGTAAACACGCCTGCCAGGCGGCTACGCTGGAGATAGTTACCACGATACACGGAGACCCCGCAGGTCATGACTGATGGCGATGTCATGAAATGGCGGTATCATAATAATTCATGAGTACCACAGTACCCGGTTTAATCGTTGATTAATGAAACAACGGCATCTTTGTGATTCGTTGTTGTTTTTATTATTTTTTATTATTTATTTTGCCTTGTATATATTTATATGTATATGAATCTCTTTTTACATTTATTAAGACGGTAAGTATAAGTGAATATATATATGTGTGTGTGTGTTTTATACTTATGTCTTATTAAATAGCCTGAGATGTATACATAAATGTAACAAATGACAAATCTAATTGACATATATTTAAACATAACGGATTTAGTGGCGTCAACGGCTCATTATTTTCTTCATTTAATTTTTATTTTTATCAATTGGCCGTGATACATCAAGTACTTGCTTATTACTAGAGTTGCGCTGTCGAATATGAAAAATAGAGTTTATGTTTAAGTATATTTGTAAGCTAGTAAAAATTTCTTTTACTATAAAATGTTTAACTGCTTGTATCTCATGAACAATACACTTTAGCGATATAAGTGTAATGAACAATTTTGTAGAATACAAAATTTCCTAAAAAAATGGTTTCATACATATTTTTTGTAGGATGAGCCGTTTCTTCACTATCGACAAAAATATATGAAAAAAAGTGAAAAAATTGACTTTTGGAGCTGATAAAAGACGTGGATCGAGTTACGGCAATATCGTTTTTTACCCCTCCGAAAGAAAGGAAATACTTAAAATTAATATCAAGGGCTCAAACTTTGAGGGATTTTTTTTTTTCGATGTTTACAACAATATTTAGGTGTGTCAGCAAAAAAAAAAAATATCTTCGATTTTTTTAAAGCACCCTAATATTAAAATGAACTCTATTTAGGAGTGAATTTCACTCCGGGAATATTAAATAAATAATAAACAGTCATCTACTCCAGATTTACTCCGCGTTCACTTCATTAATTTTTTACAGTGTATATGTGTGTATATATGTATGTATGTATATATAGTGTGTACGGTTGTGTAAAACGCAGAAAGCACATCAGCGCAACTGCGTGCCTACCGGTAATCACGCCGGAGAATAAAGTTATTCAAGAACATAAATAACCGGAGTGCCTGAAATAAGGCATTAATTTATGTTATTTATCGCCCATTACGTGGTAGAGAAACATTCGCGCTGGGTTAATAATTTATCATTCACGGCACGCATCTACATCCTAAACTGTCGTTTTCCCAGCTTTGTATATATATTTAATAATTTTTATTATATTATTGTTCTTTTCATGCTCGTAATTAATATATAGAGCGCGTTGAAAAATAAAATATATACATAGATATAAATTTTAATAACATAACAATCTCTTTCAATTATGACTGTGACAAGTTTAATATTTCTTTAATTCGGAGTTACACAATTCATAAAAATCAACGAAAAAAATATTACAACTTAATTAATATTAGGTTCTTCAAAAGGCGTTATATAATTGACACAATAATTTACCCTCTTTTGGGGTGAAGTCAGTAGATCAATTATTACAATGTTTGCACTTGTTAATTAAATTTAAAAAATTATCGATAAATATTTCTGTAAATTATGTACAGATGAATTTATGTACATGTAGCCTCTGAGCATGTTGCCCACAACAGGCCATAAATAAAATACTGTAAGAAGTGATGACGAAGAATAAAAAATTTATTGTCGACAACTGCTCGGTTAGCCGACGCTAATTGCACATTGTGAAGCCATTTTACAAGCGTTACCACAAAAGGAAAGTAATAGATGTGCCAAAGCAGAATAAGAAAAAAAAAATAAATGAAATGAAAAGAAAATGAGAAAGAAAGAAAATTCACAGCCTTAAGTAAGAGAAAAAGATAGAGCAAAATATATAACCTATAGAGAGAGAAAATATAGTCCGTTTGCAAGGTCGTGGTCTACGAACTGAGAAATTTATCGTCCGGAAAGACGAGAGAAAAATAACGGTGATATTTATGTATCCGAATTCTTTTCTTCATCGCTGCCTTTTGCCTGAGCAAAGAAGGCCAGGGTTCCCAATTCACGCCATTTCTCGCCACTAGTTTCAGTGCACGGGCTATTAGTGTGCAGGTTACGTTAATGTAAAGGTTGCAGAGCATAGAATTACTGAACTAGGCCCGATGGCATCCATATTACACTATTGCAGGTATCTGAATAGATACCAAGTCTAACTTTCGACTCTGTGGGCAAACTAATATTTCAAGCTGAAGCGAAACCAAGATTGAGGTTAGGAAGCAATGGAGGCTGCTGACCGCTGTAAAGATAAATTTGTTCCGCAATTGAGCCGAGCATGCCGCAATAAATCTTTCTCTATTAAGCTTACATGTATGTACATCTATTTTTATCCTCATTCTTTTTTTCCTTCGAAGATTCACTTTTATGTTAGAGAAAACGGGAATGAAGAATGTTTTCAATGTCGGAAATCGACGAAAACTTTTATTAATTTTTACCCCTAAAATTGCAAAAAGCCACAAAATAAATGAAATTCTCGCAGTTACTATTAAGAAAAAATGCCACAAGACCTCTATTCTAGAAAAATAAATGAGACTATCTTTGTTGCACTCGTAGAGTAAAAGAGAATCTTAAAACGATTTTTCTCGAAGACAGCTCTGTTATTTCAAAAAACGCTAAAGACTTTATTTTAGGCTCCAATGTTTGTTTGTAAATTAAATTGAATCGAAAATCGGTCCTTTAAATTTACAAAAGTACAGTAAATTTGGATTAATGAACCAAAAATACCAAAATTGAATAATCTTTTGTTTGACAAAACCATGAGTCAGAATATAAATTATGTGTGAGATAGAAATAATTTAATGCGAACAGTTTTGAACAATAAGTAAATTTTAAACGGAAAAGATTTTTCCGTAAAGTCAACAATTGGATAGATATCCAAGAATGTAATGTATATAAATATCTATTGATAAATATACAATAATATATGGGTTCCATGAAGAATCATTGAAACTAATTGATGCGTATCGAATATAGGTCATCAATTTATTGAAATATTACTTAATGTATTCTTGTGTTAGTCAAGTGTGTGTGTCGCACAACTGTCAGTGAGAAAGCTAATTTATAACGCGGTTTTTCATCCTATTGTGATCTAAAACCGAGCATCATACAATAGACGTCGGTATCGAAATAGAAAGTTTAAATTTTAAGTGTTTAGACAAGCTGTCAGTTGTATGACAATGGTGTAAGATTGAGGGTTTCTCGAGACTAATAAATACACAGCTGGAACACAGGTCTCTTTTCTATTATACACATATCTATACCTATACGATATATGTATACCCAATGTACAATGTACATTATTCGCAGTGTCTTGTGTCCCCTTGTTCCACGTTTCAACAACCTCAAGTGAGCTGGTAAACCCACAAGCTGTACCGTAGGCTATGGGGTTCAGGTCTCAAACATGTCAGGTATAAAGTATATAAGGGTCTATATATGTAATGCTGCAGTCTGTTTAAAATTTAAACTTTAAAGAAACTGTTGTCTTGTATGCATTCAATGCTAATAATAACTTGACAGCCTTAGCACCTTGAGTTTTGTAATTTTGTCACATCATAAATTTATGATCTGAGCAAGGTATAATGGGAAAGATATTATCATCTTTAGATCTTTTGTAATTTATTGACCTATTGTACTTTTGAGATAGTTTGTAAATTTGAAATAAACTACTCAGTTTCAAAATATCAAAAAATTCTTCACTTTGATCTGTTGAGTTTTTTTTTTACTTTTTGATCAGTATATAAACAGTTTAGTAATGATGTAAAGCAGGAAAGTATGTGATCATGCACACACACGTGCAGAAGGGCTTTCATATTCTCGTATTAGAATAGAAGGAGGTTGGAAATGATAAGGAAGGAATCACTTCTATTAAGAGTTAATAGATAAATTGAGAAAAATAATCGGATAGCCCGAACGTGGAATCGAACCTAAACCATGTCGTTTACGCTCCGAGTGTTCTAGTAGCTATTGTGAATTTGTGTACCGAAATTTAAAAATCGGCAGTAATAATAGTAAGTGGAATTGTTATTTTTGATGACAAGAGATCAAATGTTTCAAATGTAAACGAAAAAAGCTTCATTTTTGAAACCTTTAACTTTGTAGGCAGGGTCTAAAAAATGATATTCAATAAATTTCTTATGCATGATATCGTTTTATACTCTTTTTTTTGGTAACAACCTGTCTCTTATATGAAAGGGTAATTGCATCTATCCACAGTAGGGGCGGAAGGTAATTAGTAACGTCGAGAGAACAGTTATGCCGAGCAATAGATACGGGAACAATGGACAGCCGGGACTGTCATGACAGGAATATGGGACGTGAGTCTGGATGAGTAAAATGGAAGAGTAGAAATGAGCAAACAGGCAAGTAACCAACCTAGAGAGAAAGATAAAGAGAGAAAGTGAGTGAGTGAATATGATGAATGAACGCGCGGCTGTCGAGCGGCCATTGCTGTGCCGATGATGGATGGTCACCATTCCTGTCTCTAATTATTTCATACTTTGCAATCGGAACGATAATCCATCCACGTTGATGATGGCTACGACCTGTCACTGATAAATCATCAAGCCGCGTCACGATCACGACAGTCGTTACGTGCTAAACTTTCAATGCCACTCCTCTCTCTCTCTCTCTTTCTCTCTTTCTCCTTTGTATGCCATCATCTTTTTAGATCATTAACTGTACAATGTAATATATTCTTTGTCATATATTTTTTTCATTTTTCATTTTACTGTCTACCGTCTAAATTATATGAGCCCATGTTCATCGTTCATCATTTCAAATACTTCTTGTTTAAAGAAAAAAAATCTACATCTAGATCTAACGTATACGAATTTAACTAATTTCAAATAATACAATTTAGACATTTTTATTCATATAATAAAATATTGTGAATTTTTCAAAAAGCTCGTGCACTAAAGCCCCATTAATGAATTATTGTTATAGGTTCCCTATTGATTTAAATTTTGATAGTTTCCCTTTAAACATGAAACTATTGTCTAGTCTGTTAGCTAGTTAGGACGAACATTTATTCTCACTTCCTGCGGCGAATGGTCAGCATCGTCATCATCAGAGCCCAGCAGGTCTCAACCAAATAATCCTACTACCACTATTACTATACTACCATTTTCGACAGGTCAGTAATTTAAATGATGAGGCTAAAGCATACCGCCATACAAACAATCGATGCCGACGTGTCTAATTGAACTGAATACCGCGATCTCCGGGGCATTTACCATCAATTCTCTCGTTTCATCTCTCGTCGTCGGCACTTAATAAATAGACTACGTTCTATTGGGGCAATTTTAGTAACTTTGGATCCATCAAAAGACAGCACCGTGTTATTATCCTGTAAAAGGTCTCAAGTTTTACGACACGGTTCCATTTATTTTATTATTTTCTGAGGCGCCAACTTACTGTCTGGGTTTCTTATGATGTCGTTCTTTTTCTTTTCAGTTTTTACTCGAGTCAGTTCTCAAAAAAAATTAATTTAATTATATTTAATTTCAATGAATTATCGTTAGCAGTTTTATGAAAAATGGATAAGATTTACATCTGAAAATAAATATATAATAAGAGATGATAACACTTGATGTGATATGCAGCTGCATGAAGGTATGACATTGCAGAAACAGACAATATATTGAGCTACGTAAAATCTTGTTCCACCCTCGATTTATCCTGCCGTAACTATATATACTCATAAATCACTTGACTGTTTTCATTCTACGTACAACATGGATAGAATGTGAAAGGGAGAAACACAGTTGATTCCCCATAAATTTTATCCGAAATATCACGTAAGGGTGTGCGATGCTTCAAACATCAAAATTATTAATTACCATGACGAAATAAAATTGAATCATCCCTTAAATCACAATAATAGATGATTTATTTTCTATATATATACACAACAGACAACCATATTTTTTAATATCAACGTTACCATTTTTAATAGTAAAACATAACTCGTAAAACAATAATAATTATGGAATTTAATAACAACTCCTATATACTTTAATGACAAATCAATGAATATCATGGCAGTAGTAGAAAATATATTGGTAAAATTACGTCGGTGGATCCTGATTATTTATCCGAACATTCGGATATAATTTTGAAAATCTAATAGTCTTTAATGACCTCAAAATATCGACATCCGATGGAAAATTAATTCACGAAAATTGGATTAAAATGAGTATAACTTGCCAAGAACGACCCTACAGCTTAATAAAGTTTTCCGAGTGATTAAGCGGAATAGCCTTAATCCCAGGAAGTTAGAGATGAAACGTTAATAAAAGAATAATTCTTAATGTTGCTCAAAACATTAAATGAAATACTTAGATGCTATTAATTGAATAAAGGTTTGTCTACAAATTATTCAAAAATCCCTGATATTTAATTATTCAAAAAATGTTAAATTACTATTCGTAATACTGCGTAATAAATAATTTAAAAAAATCCACTGCTTGAGCAGATGTAAGAGTCAAATTTCGTAACACAAAAAAATGAAGACTCCTTAATTTAAGGGATTAATTAAAATTATTCGTCATAAATGATATAATATTTAGTAATTTTACACCATTTGAATAGTCCAACAATCGGAAGTATTTAAATGATTCATTTATCACCACTCTATTCTTATTTTGTCTTATTTATGTATTATTTGCCTGTGTATAATAAATCATCTTCATAATGACAGCTAAAATATTATGTCTATTCATCAAGATTTATCTCTCACCTGCCTTTTCAATTTCTCTTACAGCACTTTATTCTTTTTTCTCGTATAGTCAGTAATTTATTTTTCAATATTTGATTTTTCGATGCCGATTGACGTTTACAAATATATTCAATATTGTGTACATATGTTAAGATTAAGTCACACTGCTACATGTTACCACATTTTCGAGTCTCGCTTGTGCTGTTTAAGACATTTGTTTTCTCTTAGCGTTGGACACGATGTATCTAAAGATCAGAACGTTTTTCGCACAACGAAAAAAAAAAATGGAAAGTAAAATTCTACTAGATGACTAGATTTCTGAAATGTTTCGCACATAGATGTTGGTATGTCAGCCGAAAATCTTAGGCCACCCCAACTTCCGGTCTTGCCCTAAGCAGTCGAATTGCCGAAATTTTTTCATTTTCGTTGCGCGAAAAACGTACTAATCTACAGGCACATCCGTCAAACGTTTTTAGATATTACTCTAGAAATTTTCAGTGCGGTCTCAAGAAAAGAATATCGGTATTGATATATTTATATATATACTCATACAAATGATTCATTAATATATAATACTGGCTTACAAAAAGCTTTTGCAAGTTCGTCCATTAGCATAAATCCAAAGGATACAATGACAATTGAGTGAGTATCTTAACCTCGGTACTTATACTTCGTATATATATTTATTTATATATATATATTTAGGTGTGTGAGTATTACAGTGTCACCCGACAGGCACGGCTGTCAAATTACGACAGTCGGGACTAACATGGTACAGAATGTATTAGTATACGATGGGTTAAAGGGGGATAAAAGAAGGTTCGGAAATTACGGCCTCGTAACTTTCAGTAAGCGTAAAAAGCGTATATAGGGTGGCAGTGAAACAGAGGGGTAGGACGGACATCAGCCAGAGAACAACGTAGTGTGACGCGAATAGCACTCTTTTACTTTCATTCTTTTACTTCCTATTCTTGTTGTACGGTTTATAGCCCTCGGGCGTCTATTTCCAAGCTATCCCTCACGTATTCCAGTTTCGTCACCTATGTGTGCCTGTATATATTCTGCTGATTTTGTGTGCGAGGAAAGAGGAATCGACACGCCCGCACACAAACACTGCTTTACGAGCCGAAGTTACATGATTTCTGCATTCACCCCGGCAATTTGAGACGGCATATTACCATTCTCACTACGTCGTCACTTCGACAATCTACATAAACACACACGCGCGTATACACATACACGTGTGTGTATGCATACCTCATACACATTTGTATTGGTACGAGTGTAGATATTCATATTTGGTTTCATAAATTTTTATTTTTCGTATTAAAAATTTATAGGAAATATTTTCAGTTGTCTTCAATATCACCAATATTCAAAATTGTTTATTTGATGAGCGATTATCGTTGATATATGTTAGGATTCGGCATAAATCGATCACTGCATTCCATAGAAACCAACTCATATATACACATCTCTATAGATATATATGTTCCCAGTGAAATTTATGCATAAGCATCAGCAGCAGAGCCACAGAAATCTCATCTGAAAATTTTCGAACACGCTCTTTGCGTGGCTGCATCAACACAGAATACACGATGGAGATTCTCCGTACCGCCCGTATGGTACAGATGGTTTTCAGAGTACAGCAGTTGAGTATTATACAGTACCGACACGAATGCACACCCAGAGCGCGGTTATTCCTGACTAAACTCGACGTTGAGTCGTCCCGCTACGCGGTAAATCAACCCGGTGAACTCTTGGTCGAGGCAAACAATGCGTGCCGTGACGAAGGCATTGTTGAGTTTACGCCCTGCGGGGCGCTTCAGCTAACATCCGAGCCCAACCGGCTCCGTTCACTCACTATTATGCTAGAAGACCATCAATTACATGGAAAATTGCCCACACATTATTTATGTTTGTTCACATACATATATATCTATATATGTATATTTATTTATTGCATGAAGGATTTGAAAATTATCTGTGAAAAAAAAAGTCAAAACACATGAAAAAAACAAAAAGGTATAAAAATTTCGACTGAAAAATCTCTCACCCATATATATATATATATATTATTTGTTATACGGATAGTCTGGATTTAAGTTTTCTTATATATTTTATAAAAAGTTTTGAAATAGATTTTTCGATGTCAGAACTAACACAGCTGTTAATTTTATATAGATATTGAAATAAATTCCTATAAAATAAACTTTATTATTTATAATATAAGTACCGGATGCGCTGATGATAGTAATACCCGACTTATACAGTAAATAATAATTTATTGATATGTAAATTATAAAATAGTTGTATACGTTTTTCTTTTATTAATATTTATATATGATAACGTGTTCAAAATCGACAAATTCTTTATGTAAAACCAGTTTACAGAAATATTTATTAAATTTATCATATGTATCTATCCATTAATGATATTTTTACACTCTAATAAAACGTTTTTTTTCTTAATTCATAAATAAATATCTTAATATATGAGACATGTGTAAGTTCGAGAGTAAAAATGCGACTGAGATTAATTAATAGCATATTATACGTCTAGGACAAAAAAAAGTGAGAGGTGCAAGAAACGGAAAACAGGCCGGAATGCCAACTTACAAGGCTTTCATGTCTATTTTTACTCGAAGAACAATAGTTTTTGTAAGAAATGCTTTAATGTGAGTAATCCGTAACATCCCTACCTGAGGCAGTGTATCGAAGTTCAATTAGATTTGAAGGTTAGTAATTGTCTTCCTCGGATGGTAAGTTTATAATGTATTCTATCGGTTTTAAAATAGAATAGAAAAAAAAACAGTAGAATAATGAGTTTTTAGTGCAAGAACTGGGCCCTTGTATGAAAAAGTATTTTAATTTGCACTGTAATAATTGAAACTACTTTTTAATATTACAATTGTAGATATGAATTTTTACAGTTTTTAATTTATAGAAAGAACCTGTTTGCTATTGACTAAAAAAAGTCTTGTATGAAACTGTAATAATTGCAAAATCTCAATTTCGAAGTAAAGGGACATTGCTTATATTTGAAACTGTTACAAATCTTAGATATATACAACTTTTATGTACCTTAAGGTGACTTAAGGAATACTTGGGGGCGGCTACAATTTTCGGCTGACGTGCGAAACATTTAAGAAATCAAGATCTAGATTTTTTCTTTTCATTTCGTTTTTCCAAAAACATGGAATGCAGCAAATACATGTATTTTTGATTCGTATACGGGCAAATAAAAATTTATTGCGTCAGAAAATCTTTTTTTTCTGTGTATGGATGACAAAAAATATTAAATTTCCGATCATATTATTTACCGATCAAGTCTGATTGAAAATTTATATAATAATCGAGAGCGTATATAATATAAAAAACTCCTTAGTGACTACGTTTCTACAAAGTTTTTCATATTATCCATACACGTCTAGTTTGATTGATGACTACGAAATGCCGTATATATATCAAACTTGACATACATAATATAGAGTTCAGTCGATATATCGAGATTTATAAATGTTGAGAGAAATGTAATATCAAATTCGTGCTTTTCAATCTTTATTCTTTGATCTGAACTTAAATTTTATAAATTTATATATATATATATATATATATATATATATATGATATATATGATTTATATTTCATAATTTATGTGTAGGGAGCTTTTGCAGGTCATAAATATTTCTGAGGGTTAACCGACAGCAGGCTCTATAGATTACATCCCCTTTAGCTAATAAATACGTTATTGTCTGACTCGAATGATGTATGACACCCTATAGTAAACGATAGCAATATGTATGTGTACTTTAAGATATTTTCGATGATAAACTAAAGTAGCTTCACAATTTTATCCAACTCAATAAAAAATAAAACACTATTTTAAAAATAAATTAGTGTAATATTACTTACACGAATTTTAAATTTTTCATTTTGCTGTATCCGCTTATAAAAGTTTTGGTAATTTTATACGCAATCCCTGCCTTTAAAATAAAGTTTAAGTGAAACATATACGACTTTTCTAAAAATTACAAAAATAACGGATTTTTAGTAATTTTTCACTCTACCCTCATACTGATATTGAAAATAATTATTATAATTTTGTATCCCGTATGATGGTGGACATAGTTAAGATTCATGACCCAAAGCAGAATATGTGTCCTGAATCATCTACCGATACTGCTAATGAATAATTCATCAGAAACAAAACTTTTATCAAGCTTTTATTTTAAAAAAGGCCGTTCGCTATCTAAAATAATTTGAAAATTCAAAATCGCCACCATTTCTAAAACAATTGACCGATTTTGCTCACTTTTAAACTTAACCGAGCTAATCATTCATAGAATAAGTGTGCCAAGGTTCATTAAGATCCATTCAAAATTGCGGGCGCTATTGTCGTTATAGATACATACATACATAAACTTTTGAACCAATAGTATTTTTGGAACCTACTCGACGAATTATGATAGATTATAGGGACATTCTTTGAAAATTCCCTCATGAAGACAAACGCAATAGATAGATTTCTATGAAATCTAGTAAAAATTGATGAATTTGAAGAATATCAGTTTAAAAATTAAAACCAAATTTTGAAAAGCTTTTTTCTGTACCTAAATGGCCTAGGATTGAAATTATCAAGCGACATTCGACTAATTGTATAGTATTTTACCTCGTTGGATATTACGGCAATAAAAAAGGCAGTTTAACATAAGTATCGTAAGCATATAGTTTCCACAGAAAGGGTATTAGCAGCGTTATTAACGCTGTTTCTAAAGGGTATACGTGTTGGTGAAAGATGAGAGCGCTGTATAATTATCTGAAGGTTTTGGCCACAACCCACAGCGACGAGGGTGACGTGTTTATGTGGCGCCGAATATAAGCCACTTCAAAAATAAATAATATATATTACACAAAGAGATCGTCAGGAACGATATATATATATATATATATTTGTATTAAAAATTATTATTTTTTTTTATTTATTACTTTCTTTTTATCTGATTCGTAACCGCATTTCAATTGTTGTGATAACTTATGACACGCAAAATAAAGTGTCGATATCATCTATGTTGGGTGAACCCCAATTGTACTTATGTGTTCCTATATGTGTGAAAGAGCAGATGAATTTCCATCGTAAAGTAACAATAACGCATTATGGGGTGGATTGAAAAATAAAGCTTGATATATAGCTGTTGGGTTGATGGTGATGAAGAACGTTGATAGGAAATTGAGTGTGTTTGTGGATTTGTGCATGATTGTGTTATATATATACATACATGTACTGTATATTGTTCGTATTTATAAATAGAAATAAAATCAAACATTTTGCCAGTTGTCAATAATGTTCGGTGTACAATAAAGAGGTAGATGACAATTAGATGATAAAATTTATCGGTATCCATTCATAATAAATAGGTTTTTTTTCATGTAACGAGTTTGTTATCTGCTATGATACACATTGAATATTTTTGACAGATAATACAGATTATTTATATGAGTTATGTCATTTTACTTCTCACTAATGGGTAAGTTGACAAATAAAAATGACTGTTTTTGAATTATATGGTCAATTCTCCGCCTACTGTAATTTTTCATGTTCGGTAATAAATTTTTATGATTTATATAAATTTTGGGTCGAAATTTTAAATAAGACAGTGCACTGTAATCGCAGGTGATTGTTACGGTGGGATTTGCGCTCTTTTGTTTTTTCAATTCAATTTGTTATTTTCTATCGAAAGCCGTTATCCAATAGAAATTAAATTTTCAGGGGATATAGTCCAATAGTCGCTTTATCGAATTGTTCTATAATAATATTCATTGTGTTCATTGCTGACCACAATAATCACCAGTGAATTTTCATCAGGAATTCCATTAGGTTTCAAAATTTTTGAATTTTTCCCTTCCCGCCAACGGACATTCAACAGACGTCTTAATTTTGGTCAGGACCGTCATCTAAGAAATTCTATAGAAAATCTACTCAGGGATCGATGCTCAGAAAAAAAAATTTTTCCTCCCACATTGAAGTTAAAAAAAGTGTAGCAAAAATCAAGTTAGCAAATTCAAATGCAAGTCAAAAAATTATAGAACTCAAAATTAAGTTGTTCCTTCGAGCCGGGTACTGGCAAAATAGCATAAATACAATACTAAAGATATATAGAGGGTAAGCGTGCGCAAACCCATGCATTTCAGTCCAAAATAAATGGGTTTGCGCACACTTACCTCGTATAATTCTTACTATTTTCCCGAGATACATATTTTTCGTGCCGAAACTTCTGTTTTTCAAAGAATAAATTGCCAAATTTATATTTTACAAACTCATTATTCCAAATCTTCATAACGAAGTGATAATTATATCGATGATGTATATTTACAGTACACATTTTACCCAATTTATTAATGGATCAGTAGTACGGTATGTTTATATTGCTTGAAAAACTATCTTCCTTGAAGTTTTTCAAAGACATATCATTCAAAAGTATACAAAACATATTATCTTTAATAATATTTTATGTTTAATAAAGTTAACTCTTCTCTGGGTACTGAAAATAATCATCATTATAATGCTACATACCACGTCAATAAATAAATAAATAAATACATATATATATATCTATATATGTGCGTGTAAAAATTTATATGTATATCAATATAATTAGATGAGCGGTTACTACGTTTATATTGGCCCGCATTGGGCACATTACTTTACCGGCAAACATCAAAGGGATCGCTTCAAGATCAACGTCGTAAAATGTAATTATTTTTTTGTGGCCGTTGTAAAGCAATAAATAACCGGATGCAAGTCAAGTCAGTGCGGACGACGACGAACAGAGACGTTATACATATCTATCTGTCTCTCTGCTGTTGTATTATATCTTTCACTAAAGTCTTTTGCCTACACGTTATTAAATTTTGTTTGGATAATTCTTAACTTAACATTATCATTATCAGTTCGAAACCTGACAATTAATAACAATAAATATACAAATTTAATTTTTTATTTTATTTATAGCGAATATAATCCGCTCAGTATATAAAGAAATAAAAAATTTTTTAAGTTAATATTAAAAGTGTGCGAATAATTCGAAGATTCGAATTATTCGAAAACGATATATTCGATTCGATTCGAATCCGATTCGCATACTCCTAGTTTATATATTTTTGAATTTATAATATTTATAAAATTAAAACCGATATGTTTGTCGACAGTTAAATTATTTAAACGTATTCATATTCTCAATGACGTCATTTTTTCAAGCTCAAACAAATTTAATTGTTGCTGTTGTTGACTGCTACTGTAATATATAATTGAACAATTTCAATAACAATCAACTGCCATTACATGTACTCGTATACACTTACATAGCAAAACTTATAATTGTTCTTATAACTACATGTGTACTTTTAATGACACTGTCGCAGGAAATTAAATGATATTTTTTTAACATCTATCATATGTAACGATTATGTCTAATCTATCGGTCGTCTATTTTTTTTGACGTTCATCAATAATTGCAAGTTATTACGATAAAGTATATAGATATATGTAAGTATATTTAATAGTTGCAATGATAACGATAATTTATAAAAACTGATAGTAAAAAAAAATTCTTTATAGTTGTCAGTCTCAAATTAATATTATTTATTTATAAATATATTATTATTTAATTTTAAATTAAAAGTTAATTTTTATTTGCACTGAAAAAAAAAAAAAAAAAAATTCGAATAATTTGAAACTTTTTAAATTATTTGTAAATTTTGAATTCGTAAATGTTCAAATTATTTGTAACCATCTGAATTACTCGATTTGAAGCGAGAAAATACTGATCAGTTTTGAAATATTCAATTTTGATTTAATGGAGAAATTTTTGAAGCAACCAAAAAAGAAATATATTCGTAGATATATAGCTCTATTTACCTCTGACAAAAATTTGAATTATTGGTAAAAATATTACAATTTTAAGTCAATTAAAAAAAAAAAAATTTTGAAATTATTTGTATTTTCGAATATTTACGAATAATTCAAAAATTCAAATTATTCGAACATTCCTAATATTTTGCCTTAAAAAATCTAGAAAATTTTTATAAAATTAAAAATTATTGTATTTTTGTTTAGAATCATCATTTTTTGATTTATTTGAATTTCGAAAATACATTAAAATTTTAATTCTAAAGAAATTTTCCTTCAATTTTTTTCTGTACGAAAAGCGAAATCCTGAAAATTTAAACCTCTCAATAAATTTTTTTCGAAAATCAAATAATTTAATTAATCAAAAATAATTAAATGTTCGTTTGTAATTTAAAAAAAATTTCAAATCAGTTTTTTAATAACAAGAAAATAATCCCGAATATTAATGGATAACAGACGAAAATAACTATGTGCTAATGAATGATGTATTTAGTAAGTGAATTTAGTCAATTTAATAATAGTTAGACGAAGCATGAGCCAGTAGCAAATTATAATGGTAATTACCGAGTGCAAAGTCGCGTTAAATGCGCGACGAAAGGGTAGTAAATACATAGACGGAGAAAGGGATAGGAGTAAATAGGCGGGTGAAGAAGGAAGGAAGGGTACACACGCTTAGAGCTAAAGTTAAAGATGACGTGGTATCAGTGGGGTTTCAGTACAAGTTGACACGTCGTTGGCCAGGTCGCTTGCGCTCAGTAAAAGTGTCGGCAGGGCGCGAACCGACAACGACCGCCGGGACACGACCAACACCGTGTCGCGGTAGTTATTGTACTTGTAGGGGAAAGAATTCCCCACAAGAGGATGATTATAGTGTTTGCTATGGAGAAAGGGAATTCCAGTTGTGTAGGGATACAGAGGGAGATTTCAGCTGTGTACGAATGCACAGCGGAGTAGGGCAATCAAGGATGTGATGATAGTGAGGGTAGAAATCCAAAGGAAGGGGGTTGTCTCCTTGGAGACTCGTTTTGTAGTGGGGGGAATGTTGTAGTAGTCTGGCTGAATTAGTAGTGGTGGGGTAAGATCGGCGGGGTTCTACTGCCAAGTACAGATCAGTCGTGTTTCAGAACCCGCATAGATAACCTCGGTGCTATCAATAACCACTAAACTGTCTCATAAATAATTACATTAGAATGTTACGATGTGAAATTTTTTTTATTTAATAAACGATGTCAAAAAAAATTATTTATGTTAATGGAATAATGTGATAATTACAAGTGAATATTTACGTCAAAAATAATACCGTAGAATACTTATAATTTGAATCGTTTGTTATTATTTATAAGTTATTTATGTGCAAAGTGAATTTTATCTACGGTATATTGAGTTTAATGTTCAGTTTATAAATATAGAGTGTAAAGCAGTGACACGGCTAATGGATAGATGAATTATTAATTAATCGAGTCGCTGAATTGTCGCGATAAAATGTTAACGTCAAGTGCAAATCAGTATCTCCGTCCGGAATATCTTACACCTTTACCAACTACGGTTAGTTAATTATACTTTTATAAATTCAACTATTGTTGAATGCTATTTTTGAATTAGAATCATTGATAACCGCGATTGATTCATCGTTTTTAATAAGGCTCTTTCAAAGTTTCGACTTCTGTAAATGGTTTTTAATGTACAGAAGATTATTTCTTATATCTTTATACTTTTTAATAATATAGAACATTTATTATGAATTTGTTATTAGAGAACAATATGAATTTTTTAAATTTCCGTTAACCCTTCGATGAGTTATGAGCGATTCCCCGCTTGTTTTATTTTGTAATAGAAAAAAAAATTTATACAGCTTTCAAATATTTAGCATACATTAAAAGAGTTTCTAAAGTTATATTAATTATATATTAGTGTTAGCGCGATCAAACTAGACGGTAAAATTTTATTCTAAGCTTTGCCAAATATACGGAACCAATATATAAAACAAATATGGATATCATATATTGACTATTGGCAATAGATTTGTCGACGCTGTAAAAAAATCAACATTAAGGCGATTTCCCGCGATTCGTCTATCGAAGGGTTAAAAAGTAGTCAATGGAAAAACGAATAAATTAAAATTTTTTAATTTTTCTTCTTATAGTTGGATGCAAAGAAGAGTCCTTTGGCATTGCTCGCCCAAACATGCAGCCAAATTGGCGCAGATCCACCGACGACATCAAAGTCACTCCATTCTTCAGCAGAAAAGTCATCCAACAAATCATCAAAATCAGCAGATCGTCTTGACACTCGAGATAAATCATCTCCGAACAATATAATAAACGTTTCAAGTATTAATGAAAGCAAACCAAATTCAAAACCATCGTCAGAATCTCATGAAAAATCGTCCAGTCCAGAAGAACAACGAGCACCGTCCAGTAATTCGACCCAAGGAAGATCTCGGACTCCCAGCAGTAAAAGATGTTCTAGCAATCAAAGTGCTTCGTCACGTGCAATAACACCACAAGGCCGAAAAACATCTACACCAAATGGTACAAGCGAAGTAACGCGAGAATCTCCACTATCACGAACAAGCAGCGAAGTGTCATCGCAAATGCATCAATCACTTCAACTGGATTCAAAATCTCCATACACGTCAAATTTACTATTGGATCCATCTATGAAGGATTTACCGCTCAGTGTATTTAAATCCACTCCAACTGCTGTGTCCACATCATCGTACCTCAGCTATCCCTTGCCAATTGACGTGATGACAAGCTCCCTAATGTCCCTACATCATGTACCCACGTTAAAAAATGTCAATACCCTTAATCCGTATTTAAATTATTCACGGATAAAAGGTACAAGCGCTGGCGGAGCAACAGATTCACCACTCGTTTGTCGTGATCCCTATTGTACTGGTTGCCAATATAGTTCACATTTACTAAATCCTATGACATCAGCAACAGCACCAACAACAAGTTACAGCAAATTATCAACAACAACAGCAACAACCAGTGCCGGCATTACAAATGTTAATGGTATCATACATGGATCCTGTCCTGCTGGCTGCATTCAATGCGATCACAATAAAACTGCACCGACGAATCCATACGGATCAGTAATGAGTGCACACAATTCAGCAATGGCTGCTTACGCTCACGCACAATTAGCAGCACTTGCGGCCGCATCACAATTACCATATGTTTGTAATTGGATCGCTGGTGATACAACTTATTGTGGCAAGAGATTTTCGTCCTCGGAAGAACTACTTCAGCATTTAAGAAGCCACACGAGTGTTACAAGTGATCCGGGATTGTCATTTTTAACACCTACGGGATTACCTCCGGGTCATCCACTTTATTCGCGCAATTATCCGACCCCACCGTTGAGTCCACTTGCTACGGCGCGTTATCATCCGTACGGAAAAACACCAGGATTATTACCATCATCATTATCATCCTTTGGATTAACCACAATGCCACCTGCCCCCCATCCTGCCGCTGCTGCTGCGGCGGCTGCTGCTGCCAGTTTGCCGCCATACTTGTCGCCTTATTCATTTTTTGGGCCGGCTCCACGACTGGGCGCCACTTCTGGTCTACATCATTGAGGCTTTTTTAATGCTAGCCAGATTTCAATAACTGTGATTTTAGTGGAGTTTACATTTTTAAAATATAACTGTTATTTTCTTTTTTTTTTTTTCTTTTTAATGTTTTGACTGAAGTTTCTAAGATTATAACACATTTATTGCGGTCAAGAAATATAAGTATATAAATTATAATAACATCAAATTTTTAATAAATTCTGCAGAATATTGTGATTTATTTGTATTTTTAAAGTATACATATTTCTTTTGTGCAAAGAAATATTATAAAAATTTAATTAACTGTAACTTTTTCCGAAATTCTTTGAACGAAAATTTAAAATAAAAAACAGTGAATATTTTTTCAATATTAATGATTTTCAAACTCAAAATGAGAAAACAAAATGGATTTTAATTTGACAATAAAAATTACTAATTGGCACGTTATAATTTAAGAAAAAAAATTTTATATACTTTTCAATAGATTCTAAAATAAAATATATTTTCTAAATATTAAAAGCTATTACGTCTTACACAAAAAAAAAAATGATTTTGTACTTAATGAAATCTATCAGCTTGATCTCTTTTCATTGTTATTAAAATTAATTAATAATTATTCATTCAAATTATTAACAATTTTACGAATAAATAAATAACTTTACAGTCATGTTAATATATGTAGCCTATACAATTGTAATTACTGTAAATTAATTCATGAAATAATATTTTCATGCTGTCGCTGTGTACATGTATAAAAAATTTCAACCATTCGTATTAGGGCGGCCTTGAAAAAACAACTATTTTTTTGCTCGAGAAATTTGAAAATTCCAAAAGTGATTTAAATTCGAATTTTTTTTTAATTTTTCCTTTCATGGCAGAAATATTTTCTATCCATAAAATCAGTTCCATTCTAAACATTTCAGCTCAAAATACAGATTTTTGCTTACCCAAAAATATACTGGAAAGTCTTAATAAATAAAATTGAGTAAGATTTGAATAACAAAAAAAAAACCTAAAAATTGAATAAAAATAAAAAGTATGTAAATAACTAATTTTTTCTATGTCTCGGGTTATATTTCCGTTCATTATAATAAGATTTGATGGTGAAAAATCGAGAAGCCTTAAAATAATATTTAAGAATCGCTCAAAAATGCCCAAAAGACGAAACATTCAAAATTTTTGAGCGACGTCTACTTATTCAAATTTTGGGCCGAAATTTTCAGCATATTCATGATGTTATAGACATAAACTATTTCTACCATGAAAAAGAAACAAAATTAGAAAACAAAAATCCGAATTTCGATTATTTTTGAAATTTGTGAGCGACTTCTCAAAAATTTTTAATCGGGCTGATTTTTGGAGACTTCTAAAAAAAAAATTAAACCAACAAATTTTTATATGAAAAAAAAAAACGAAACAAAGTCGGTATTTTTGGGCCGCCCTAATACGCATGTATTAAAAACTACGATCTATTTTTTCGTAACCAAAGTTTCACTAAGTATGAGATCGTTCAAATACGAGAATAAAAATAATTTAACACTATATCAAATGTGAATGTAATCTAATAAATTATAATCTATATATATGTGTGTATATATAGATACATATATAATGAAAAAAATGTATTGTAAATACATAGATTTATTAAAAATCACAATGACTAAATAATTTGTCAGCTAATGCTTTATTTCCATACATATTTTCACATACTCACAATATATACATTAAGTATTTGTTATAAATATAATTTATGGCTATAAATTATAAGTAATCGCATATGAATTATGAATTTAACTTGCGAGCGATGTAAAGAACAATTATCCCGGGACCGATAAAGAAAAATAGAGGCATATAACAGAAAAAAGATGACGTAAAAAATAAAATAAAATACAGATGAGTAAAGACCGGGGAGAATGGAATGGTGGAGAAAAGGGCATAGACGAGATGAAGAGAGCAGAGCAGAGCAAAGGCCATAAAACAACGGGCGCAGTCTGCTTGTTACCCAGACACCGTAAACTCTGGGTATGAATCTGAATTATGGAATTATATGGCGCAATAACTCATATTCTCAGAGCATTGTGGGTGGGAGTAAACCTCTCCCTTAAATCACATACGCTACATTCGTTTGCCGGATCTCACTCACTTTTTCATTCTCGACATTTTTCTATTGCGTATTTTATGGTTTTATCCCTGTAGATGTTACATAAACTACACTACAGTCCTCATCTTTGTCTTCAAGACGTCCTATAACTCTTTTACGAATCGATGTTGCTAAGAAAAAAATTAAATTTCACTAACTATTTTTACTGTTTTCATAAAAACTCAACATAAGTCATTTTTACTACGATAAAATTGATAGTTGTTATTTTCAAAAAATGTAATTTCTCATTGGCATTGATAAAAATATAGAATATATGAATTTTTTCAAGAGCCACTCCTAGAAAATGAAGCTGAAGCTAGCGGCCGTAATAAGTAGCGGCCAGCAATTTTTTGCGTGGCCGCTACTTATTACGGCCGCTAACTTCAGCTTCATTCCTATAAACTATTAGATATTTAAATTTTATTATGTAGTTGTGTAAATTAATATTTAAGATGACAGTCATCGATTAATAGCTTAAAAGAGGTTATTAAAAACATGGACGTGATGAAACGTAGGTCATAAGTTTCTCGCGTGATGGGTCTAGGTTCAAATCTTAGAGAGGGTAATAATATAGTTTGAGTACCTAAAAAAAATTTTTTTACAAGTAAACAATTTACTTATAAAAAAAATTTTTTTTAGGTACTCAAACATTCTGGACGACATTAGATCAAAACAGTATGTCTAATAATATTTTTTTGACAAAATGAAATTATTTTCTTAGTATTAAACAAGTAAAATACTTCAACCAAGTAATTATTGTACTTGAATAAAATACTTTTTATTGAAAATCTCCCATCCCCTACTTGTTTAAAATAGACCTTTGACAATTTAAACTGTTCTTTACTATAAATTTATAGCGAACTAAGAATCTTTTTGCATCTGGTAGGCAATAATTCTATTTTCAATATATATTGAAAAAAAAGTTTTCAACAAAATAGCTCGTAAAGTCAATAGCTTACGCGTGATCGGAATTCAAACACATTCACGTAAGATATTTTCCTTATTCTGTAGAAGTTATCTTAATTTATTTATGTACTTATGTCTGGTTTACAATAATACAGCTACATCTTTGGCTCGACATTTTATATTTGTTTAATCGATAATAGGCATGCGGGAATGAAGATTTCAAAGGTATAAAAATGAATCTAATAAGAAAAATTGACAATGACATACGGGATGACAAAGGTGGTCAACAGTTGCGAGTGATAGATGGTCGACCTCCGCCCTTTGACAGCAAACCATTAGTTCTTATCCCAAGTTTCACCCGCTTATATCTATCTAAGGATCTCAAGGGAGAACAACGATTGTTTGTTTCTTCCCTATTACCTCGTATATTTTTTTTTCTTTTTCTTATGATCCTCACACTTTGACATGACAAAAAAAAATAATAACACTCATGATAATACGGTATTTATATATAACTTATGTTACTTTAATTTTCCATTAACTGTTAATTGATCAAATTTATTTTTCTCTTTAAAATTCCCGCTAAAATTTTTAATTTTAAAAAGTCATAACACGAAATTCAAAGGACAAAAAAAACTAAAAATATGCACATGTAGAAAATTAAAAAAACTACAAGTGCAATTTTTTCAAATATTTAGTTTTTCATAATTTATCATTTTTTTTTTAAATTAAAAAATTATGAAAGGTCTAATTCCAGATTATTCAATATTACTAATAAATAAATATATAAAAATAAAATAAATATATTCTTCATCAAGAAGATAATTAAGAGTGATATAGACAGTTAGTGAGCATTCGTCCCTTTTCCAAAGTGCCATCGCAGCAATACAATATACCGTTGTTAAATGTCTATAGATATATAGAATACATTTATATACATGGTATATTATATTGTTCAAAGAGGTAGACGACGGATCGGTATGCATTGTTGGTTGACTATGTGCCCTAGCGTGTTCATTCGGTATCCGAAGCTGTCCAGTGCGCGAGTTGACGGCTGTCACAAGATAAACTTTAATGTCAATCGACGTCGCATGCCGCGGTTTCTATATTCCATATATACATATACATACATACATGCATATATATATATATATATATAAAGTTACGTTTGTATACACATAATACTCAAACAATAATAGCTTTTATGAATACACATATACATCCATTACTTTACGTATCATCAATCATTGCTTACAAAAGACAATTTAATCATCAAAATATTAAAATAATAAATTAGTCTTTGTTATTCAAAATAGACATTCATAAAAAATTTTTTGTATACATTTGCCAGTACAGGTGCCATGAGGGCGTATTCTAAAAGATTCTCTTGTAAAGGCATAAGGGCGTATACATTTTTTTTTCCCAATGTAATTAATTTTGAATTTTTTTTACGCCCTTATGGTTCCCGAAATAGGTACAGAAACCATAAGGACGTATAAAATTTTTTATTCTTTATCACATTTCTCACAGCCTCAAGTATTACGGAATTTAAGAGATCCTGTTATAATTATCTAATAGATTTGGAAAAATCAGATTGTGCTACATGACTCCTCTTTTACTGTAATTCTTCTATTACGCTATTTTAATATCATTTCTCATTATATATAGAATTTTAATTTTAGCTTAATTAAAAATAAATACAGCGATTATTGATAAAATTGAATGTTAAAAAGACTTATGAACAAAATATTCATTAAGATATATATTATAATTTGTGCACTTTGTAATTTTTGTAATTTTGAATATTTTCTCAAGGTCGTTAGGAGACATAGTTCCCCAATCAAAATAAACATAAACATTTAACATCTAGAAGTGAAATGAAAGAAAAAAATTTTTTCGATTTATAGTTTGTCCAAAATTTAAAAAAAATTATCAAAAGATGAATTAATATGATTTTTTTTTCGTTAAAAATTTTTTTTATTCGTCCTTATGATGCCCGGTACCAACCCCGGGCGTCATAAGGGAGAATTGAAGAAAATTTAGAATTAGTAAAATTTGTACTTCTATACTTTAAAAAAAAATGAATTTAGTAAAAAAAAAACTGGCGACTGCAACGCGATATATTTATATGTACACATTAAATTTTCAATTATTAATATCATTATTGTTTATTAATTGTATAAAAAATTGAAAGTGGTGATAAGTAATATGCAATTAAATACATTTATGTATGTATATATATGTATATAACAAGGTTATTAATGTAATTGACTTAATAAATGCCGAGGTATGGTAGGTACAATAAGGCGTACATCGATTTACAATCTACTTGACGACCGAGTTAAACTTTTCGAACCGCAGAGTATAATTTACAGCAACATAAGGTGACGTTATAATCGCTAGGGTTAATTACGCACCACCACTAATGAAAGCCGAGTTTTATTGGTTTTGATCTTTTGCTTTTTGATCTTTACCATTATGTTTAATGCATTTGAATAGTTTTATTATAATTAATTCAAAAATTTAAATTCAAATCATTATGGTAAAATGCTTTTTTTTTCTTTAACAACAGTATTAAATCAAGTTTAGCTTTGTGAAAATGAAGTAATTTCCATCCATTCATCAATATTAATTTTTAAAAAATTAAAAAGTTGTTTTATTTATGATGACTTCATGGTACACAGAAAAATAGAATTTCTTGGGGTAAAAAAAAATTTTCATTATGAAATAAAAACAAAAATTTCCTGAAAACTACACTGAGAAAAAAAAGTACTATTTTCGAAACAAGAATTTTTTGGTTCAAGAAATCCGTTTAAAATATTTATTTTATTATTATTAATTATCAATTTCTTGAGAAAAGAGCATCAAATTTATTTTTGTTATTATATGAATTTGATATTATATTATGAGTAAACAAAAGAATAGCTTTACTTTAATTAAATAAAAATTATTTTCTTCAATTCTACGAATTCTTGAGACAAAATTATATATTCTTGAAAATTATCAAGAATATATGTTATTGTATCAAGTAAATGTTCTTAACAAAAGTATTTTTTTTTCTCAGTGTAAAAAAAACTTCTGTCTTGACTCAAGATAATTTTTGTTTTCAATCCATAATGCAAAAAATTTCTTAGGGTAAGTAAAAATTTTCTTGAAGCGAATAAAAATTTGCGCCAAAAATTTTGTTTTTTTTGTCAATTATTTCACAATTAACAGCAAAACAGCAGTAAAAAAATAAACAATTCAAATTAATTATATAATTACAAGCAAGATTTAACTCTTTAGCACTTATATTAATAGATTAATTTAAAAATATAAATAACGAATAATAAAAACGAATGAGATATTGTCAAGACAAAATTTTTTTTCGAGGAATTTAATATTAGACGTTATTAATACAAAGCATGATTGTTATTTAGTTGGCGTGAATTAGTCGTGCTATATCAACTAAAGCTTGAGTAAATTATCGTCGTGTGATGGTGTAAAGTGATTAATAGCCAAGACCGAGGTCTTTTGCGTCCAATGTTAAATGTGTAACGGACAGAAAAAAAAAAGATCGTTCACTTTGTGGTGAGTTAAAAGGTTGAAGTTACGAGATGAGAGTGATCTTGTGGAGTAAGAAGTAAGACAGAGGATACCAACGGGGTCAGAGGGAATGAGTTAAGGGAGACACGAGAAAGAGAGAAAAGTCAACGGAGAGTAAACGGTTGAAAGAGTATATGTGGGTATAAGAGTGTATATGTATGAATGCGGTGTATAAGTGGTGGGTGGATGAAGCCAGGAAGAAGCAAAGCAAGTTCCAAGGGGCTAAGAGTCAAGAAGATAAACAGAGAGGATAACGCGGGGTTAACGCAGAGAGACGCGAACGAGAGATTAGGGAGGCGGTAGCCCGAGGGCGACTAGGATAAATCACTCTCAACCGGCAGCCACGCCGGCACCGACACACTAGTGTAACTATATAGCTTCTTGTAGTTGGGTGTTACTTTACACGTTAACTAAACCAGCTAACACAGACACACCAACACACATTTATTTATATCTGTGTATATATTAGACTCTTTCATTTTGCAGAAAAAAAAATTTTATGCTCGCTGTTTAAAATCGTTAAGTATACGCTGGAAATAATATCGAATTATAGCTCTCAATTCTAACTAAAGGACGCTGGGAATTTAAAATATTAATTTGAGATTTTGAAAATAAAATAATTTAATGTTTTTTCAGGGAGATGATTTGAACGTTTTGCGGCAGGGGAAATAATTGGACTGAAATACACGAATTTACTTTTTTAATTTTATAGGAAACAGAAAATTTTGAATGACGGAGGACTTTTTTCAATGACTGCAGTCGAGGAAAATTATTTTTCATGATACTTGCAGCAAAAGTTTAAATTCCTGCTTTTTTTGCGGGAAAAAAATTTTCAAGATACCTGAGTCTAGATTTTCTATAGAATTTCTTAGACGGTGATAATAAGAAACTACGATTACAAATTACTATTTGACAAATGAAAATTATGAAATAAAATCTAGGAGTCTGAATCTAACAGACAATAGATAAATTTGAAATTAATAATAAATAGAGTAAATAATTGATAAAATAAAATTTTTTAAAAATGCGAATTTGAAAAATTTTAAAATTAATCAGTGCATTTTTATAAATATTATTTTTTAAATTATTTACTCTACTTATTTATAATTTTAAATTTGTTTGATGTCTGGTACATTCACACTCGTTAAAATCTGAGATGGAGACTGCGATAGGCTATCGAATATTTTTTTAAATTATCAATATTGTTATTGAGATGACATACTATGTATGTGTATGTACTATTGCTGTGTTGTATTAAATGAGATTATAAAAAGTATATATGTCAGATAATTTTATACAAATTTTGAATTCTATTGAAATTGACTCACCGTTCGCTGGTTTTTTTGTCACGATATCTTCGATGATAGCAGAAGATTATTGATTTTTTCAAAGAATCGAAAGCAAAAGAGCACTAAATACTTGTTCATTTACTTAAAATTTTTTTTTTTTACCATTTAAATAAAACTTCACTCACTATTTAAATAAAATTCACTATTAAAATCTACGGTCTAAAAAAAATTAACCGAATTCCGTGATTTCGATTATCGATTACACAAATTTAAATAATCATGACACTTGATTTTTTATCTCGAATCGAAACTAAAAATTTAAAGTAAAAAAATGGCAGAATATTCTAATCACACAACAAAATTTAAACCAAAAGAAAAAAAAACATTTTTTCAAATATTTATAAATTTTAATTTTATAATTAATTATTTAAAATAATAAATAAATAGAGTAAATGATTAAAAAAATAATATTTATAAAAAAAGCACTTATTGATTTTTATATTTTTTAAATGTCCATTTTTTTTTTTTAAATTTATTTTATTAATTAATTATTCTATTTAATAATAATTTTAAATTTGTCAGATGTCTGCTATATTCACGCTCATAACTTTATTGAGACTGAAACATTTAAATATAATATTAAAGTAAGAAACCGTTAGACAAAGAAATTCCCGGATTTCTAGCCTGCCATTTTTCTACGAAATTATCGATTTACTTGACTTCATTTAGCCGTTAAAAAAAAAATATCTTTTACTTTTATTCACTGCACTAAACACTGACTAAATCTTACCAACACATTTATTTACTCACTTCTACTTCTTTTTATTCCGACAATTTTTTTTTTCTTTTTTTTTTTTTTACAATGACCGATCCATTGTTGCCCCGCACTTTTTTTTACACACGATATTATAACTTCACTATAATTAAATAATAAATCATATCTGTCTTTAATTTAAATTAAATGTCAACATATTAATTAATAACCCCATTTAATTAATTATTTATTTAATATTAGATCAAGAAAAATTACCGGAGATGTGAACAATGGCAGTGATGAAGCACTAATGCATCAATATGAAGATTGCTAGAGCTTCATCATTTTCACGGTCTCCCATTGGTTCAAATTTTTCAAAATTACCGAATCAAATAATTTATAACTAGATCGACGAATGATCCTGAAGTGAGAAGACAACTAGTAACTTTTTTTTTTTTTTTTTTTTTTTTTTCAAGAAATCAATTGCAATAAAAAAAAGAAAATATGCACATGTAGAAAATTCAAAAAACTACAAGTGTAATTTTTCAAAATATTTTTTTTTTTTTATAATTTATCGCATTAAAAAAAAATTAAAAAATTGTTAGACGGCTGTCAACTTCAGGATCATAATCAGCGAATAGTTTGCAAGCCAATGTTTGAAAAATTTAAACCCGACCTTTGTATTAAGGGGGAGATAAATTTTGATGAAAACTCAGACTCAGTGTTCGGTGTAGTGTCAATATCGTAAGTTGAGATTTTTAAAAATTTTTTAAAATTTATTGTAATGCAAATTAATCAAATCAAGTGAAAAGTAATTAATTGTGATAATAATAAAGTGAGTTAATTAATTTTAAGTAATTAGTGAATTAAGTGGTTGTGAAAAATAAAAAAAAAAAAAAAAAAAAAGAAAAAATGGTGACAGTGAATGTTAGTGTCAGTGTAAAAATTCCTGGTTTATTTTATTTTCTTTTAAATTTTGAGTCTAGCGATAAATAAATAAATGGATTTTGAATTCTTAACAAACTGACGAATTATAAAAAAAAAAATATTTTAAAAAATTGCTCCTTTAGTTTTTTAAATTTTATACATGTGTACATTTTTATTTTTTTTTTTTTTTAAATTCAAACTGTGAAAAAAAAAAAATCAAAAAATTTTTAATTGTCTGCTAACTTCAGAATCATGATTATTTTGGTTGAAAAAAAGTCAGTAGAGTCTATAAAAGTGGATAATTCACCTGATAATACTAAATTCTTTTAATATAAGAATGGAAAAAAAAAAAAATTCAGAAATATGAACAGTGTCACTGATCGGAGACAATATGAAATCAGCTGCAGAACTGATACTATTGTTATAAATTTTATTGCAAAGCTGGCTTCTGATTGGCCAAAATTTTTAAAAGTTATCAAATCAAATAATTAATAACTAAATCGCCTGATATTCTGTCAGCCAATAAAATTTTTTAAATTTTGAATAGACTCTACTGTCATGTGGGTAATTTAAAATTACGGGAGAAGTTAGTTTCACACTTCTGGTCCAGCGTAAGGATTTCGAGATCAGTCATTGTCATTTTATTTGAATTCAAAGTTATAATAATTAAAATATTTAATTGAATTATTCAGTAAAAAATGTGTACGTGATAGTGGAAAGTGAATTATTTTTAGTGCGAAAGTGATGTAAGTGAATTTAAAAAGTGAAAAAATTAAAAATAAATAATGTATTGGCTAGAGAGTTGATATTTTTATTAAAAATTTGAATTAGAGCGTGTCTCGTGATTGGTCGAAAATTTGAAACGTATTCTAGTGAATTCTGGTAACTTTTAATCTAGGGTGAAGTGAATTTTAGCTAATTTAGTTATAAATTATTTGATTCGGTGATTTTGAAAAATTTGAACCAATGGGAGACCGTGAAAATGATGAAGCTCTAGCCATCTTCATATTGATGCATTAGTGCTTCATCACTGCCATTGTTCACATCTCCGGTAATTTTTCTTGATCTAATATTAAATAAATAATTAATTAAATGGGTTTATTAATTAATATGTTGACATTTAATTTAAATTAAAGACAGATATGATTTATTATTTAATTATAGTGAAGTTATAATATCGAGTGTAAAAAAAAGTTCGGGGCAACAATGGATCGGTCATTGTAAAAAAAAAAAAAAAAAGAAAAAAAAAATTGTCGGAATAAAAAGAAGTAGAAGTGAGTAAATACATGTGTTGGTAAGATTTAGTCAGTGTTTAGTGCAGTGAATAAAAGTAAAAGATATTTTTTTTTAACGGCTAAATGAAGTCAAGTAGATCGATAATTTCGTGGAAAAATGGCAGGCTAGAAATCCGAGAATTTCTTTGTCTATAGGTTTCTATTATGAGTGTGAGTGTAGCAGACATCAGACAAATTTAAAATTATTAATAAATGTAGTAAATAATTAATGAAATAAAATTTTTAAAAAATGCGCATTTAAAAAATTTAAAAATTAATAAGTGCATTTTTTGAAAATTTTATTTTATTAATTATTTACTCTATTTATTTATAATTTTAAATTTGTCTGATGTCTGCTACATTCATACTCATGTTTCTATTGCATTTTTATTTACATTACTATTATATTCAAATCTCTCAGCCTCAGCTCAATTTATTATTTGTGATTTTAAAAGTCTATTTAAATAATCAATTTTTTTTTTTCAATTTAAAATTATGAGTGAATGTAGCAGACAGATAAATTTTAAATTATTAATAAATCGAGTAACTAATTAATAAAATTAAGTTTAAAAAATTTTTAAATTAATAAGTTTTTTATAAAGTTTATTTAATTAATTATTTATAATTTTAAATTTGTCCGATGTCTGCTACATTTACACTTAAAAAAAATTTTTAGCAATAGATAATGTGGAGCTGGCTAGAGAGTTGATATTGTTACTGAAAATTTGAATTAGAACGTGTCTCCTGATTGGTTTAAAATTTCAAACGGATTCTAGTGTTTTCTGGTAACTTTTAATCTAGGGGGAAGTGAATTTCGGTCGGAACTCAGGCTCAATGTGTCGGACCCTAGTTTGATTGGATTTAATTTTTAAAATTCGTTAAAGTAAAAAGTAGATTTAAATTAAATTATTGAGAAAAATCTTGCGTTAGTCAATTATTTTTAGCGCGCGAGTGGAGTAAGTGAATTTTTTAAGTGAGAAAATTTTTAAAAAATTCTAGTAAGCGTCTGTGTCAGTATGAAGTCACGGTTTGTTTATTCGTTCAGTTATTTCGTAATTTATTCTTTATTTAATCGGAAATAAATTAATAAGTAATTAATGAATTTAATGATTAAAGTAATTAAAAAAAATATTTTTTTTAAATTTGAAATACAAAAAAAATGGCGGTGGTTTAAAACTAATGGACATGATCCCGAAGTGAGTAGACAATTAACAATTTTCGGATTTTTTTTTGACGGATCAATTACAAAAAAAAAAAAAAAAATAAAATAAAAATAGGTACTTGCAAAAAATTAAAAAAACTAACAGTGCAATTTTTCAAAATATTTTTTTTTTTTACAATTTATCGTTTTAAAATTTATTTTATTTAAATTGAATGAAAAGTGTTCGTAATTATAGTAAAGCGAGTTAATTATTTTAAGTACATAAGTGAAGTAAATGTAAAAATTAAAAAAAAAAAAATGGTGAAGTGAATGTTGGTGTCAGTGTAAATTCTCAGTTTGTTTTGAAATTTAATTTTTTTTATTTTTTAAAGTGTTATCAATAAATAAAAAGGCGCGAGTGAGTGCAATAACAAGTGGACAAATTCAAATAATATGAAAAAATGTATTTTAAAAAACATTCAAAAAAGCTAAGAAGTCTCAGAATTCTTTCAATTAATCACCTGAAGGAACTACGATGTCATCACCACTGCAGTCTTCCGAGAACAATCAGCAACCGGTGAGTGAACTTTTTAAATATTTAATAATATTGGCTAAAAAATGAGCTAAATTATCAATTTGAAAATATTAAATGTGAAAAATTTTCGAGCTCTTCGAGCTTTCCCCGCTAGAAAAAATACTCCATTGCTATTTAATTGGTGCAAGAAGTCTTCCCTGATTAAAAAAAATGATTTTGAATAATTCAAAACAATTTGAAATGATTTAAAACAATTTGAATCGACTAATATATAGATACACACTTAACATGGAGCAAATCATATTTCTTAATCAGGGTTGTCTGTACACCCAAATAAATCATAAATAATAATAACAATAATACTAAAGTGCAAGTAAGACTATAAAATTAAAAATCCAGTTGCAAACCATTTATTTAAATTTATAAAAATATATATTCAGTGCGATTAAATATTTGAACATTTATTGAGCACATATTTAGTGTATAATTCGACGAATTAACAGTTAAATTGCATATAATGTAAATATTTTAATTATCTCAATTTATTAGTCATGCGTAGTAAGATCTTAAAAGTAAATATTGTTTATTATTATAGTAAGTGCATTTAATTATTAATTGCCTTATATATTTGTTACATCAGGCGTCAAGAGTACATAATTTAGCTCTTTTTATTCGACCAAACAGATACTTATAATATAATAAAATTTTTTAAAAATCTCATGACGACGAAAGAGTGAGATAAAGATATAGAAAATATAGTTATATATTTTAAAAAATATAAGAAAAAGAGACACATAGAGAGTAGTAATATACAAGAAGAGAGCCGATTTAATATTCGTTGAAGCATAAACGCACAACCAGTTTGTATCGGGCTCTGGCTATATAATATCTTAATCTGACGATCTTATCGTACGCATTAAGAAGGGAATATATGGAAGTGACTTTACTGTCTCATAAATTAAGATTAGTCAGTCGGCACTTGCCATTAACATTTGCCATTATGGCCATTAACATTAATTATAGCTGGGCTTCTACACTACCAACCACACGATTTATCCGTTTATCTTATTTTTAAATTTTTTTCATATATATTATATTTCTACATTGCTTCATAATATTTCTTTTTTACTTTTATATTATAATATATTATATATACAGACGTATATATACATCGACTTTTTTTTACATAACGATATTTATGTCGTTTGTTCCTATTTATGGATATAAATTAATCACTAACGATAATGAGCTATAATATGTAGATTTAAGTATCATATACACATACATAATTTTAATACAGATGTATCTATCAACCGAATAGATAGATACTGTCTAAACACGTTCAACGTAACGGTATTTATCATATTTGATGATTTTAAATACAGTATATATTTTTTAATATTATGGAGATTCATAAAATCATATAATAATTAACCTGCTTAGGGAGAAATTTTTTTCCCGCCCTAAGGAATTTTTTGTTTTTAATCAAAAATAAAAAAATTTCTTTGAGCAGATAAAATTTTCTTGCGCCGAGAAATTCTTTTCAGTGTATGTTATATTCAACGTTTATTAGTCTACAGAGTTTTACTCTTTAAAAAAAAATAAAAAACTTGAATTGACGGAATACTCGTCAGAATTTTTTCAAAACTAGTATACATAAAAATCTCTACATATGTATGATGGTTAGATTATGTATTATGGCCGGGCTAGTAATTTAACCTCACCCACGTCTACAGAAAAATTTAAAAAGATAAAAAAACAACCTGAAGACATACATAAGCCGCAAAGCCAGACTGACCACGGACTGGCCATTCATCTTTGGGTCTGATCCACTCCCGTCACATACTATATACACCAGGCTACCCTGAACTAGGGCCCCGATCAACTCGCTAATTCATTGCGCGATTCACGTTCAAAGGCGGCTTCGCTTCAGTTAGCTGACCGACAAAGGAAGTTGTTTATCCTTACACGACGGTCCACAAGATGGCTGCCCGTTTAACCAACCGTCTGTCAATCAACATCTGTAAAAGATAGACAACCAGCCATAAAAACCCTCCCAATTGTCTGGAGCTCTTCAACACGCAGTCATCTGGATTATTTAGTAACACAAATGTATCATCATCATCAATTGATTTTTAATCTCTATCCAAATAAATATTTTTGGTAAATACTTTCTAAAAGCAGCAACGCGAACAATAAATTTTTTATCTTGAAACATTTATTTGAATCTCCTTTGGAAAAAAATTCCTGAAGGATTTTTAATTTAAAATGAATTTCCACTAGATAAAATATCATAGAACCATGAAAAAAAAATTTTTTCACTTGACAATATTGACTACATACTCTGGCTATAACAATTAATGGATATGCGTCAAAATTTGAGAGCAATTCGCCGTGACTAATGGCCCTGTCATCGTTTGGCTGAGGGATAGGTTATATGGAATGAGGATGATGGAATATGTATGTATACATACATATATTTATATGTATACGTATATCTAGATGTCTGTGTGGGTGTATACCAAGTCATTTGATGATTGAGCGTCGAGTGATAAATCAGGTAGTGTCTATAGCTACTTCGTGATGTCTAACTTGGTGAAACGTAAGCTTCGGGGCGAATATCAGTCGAGTCAGATGCACAGTGGAGTAATCAGCGCACAGGAACATCAGTCTCTGTCAAAAAACCCAGCCTTGTCCGGCATCAGCTACCTCACGAAGATGGATGTCGATGAAAATAAAAAACCATTTTTACCATAGATCTTACATTATACGGTGAACTCTAAAGGGAACAATAGTCGATATACTTAATAATGTTATTCAAGTATAGTGCACTTGCTATTATTAAAAATAACCTGTACATTGCAAGCTGGGGTAAAAAATATTAACGGAGAATGATGATTTATTTTATCCTACTTTATATAGTCGATTAAGCAGCTAATTAAATGGAAGTTATTAATGGTAAAAATAACTAAACTAGGGTTTATCAAGGAACTTTATCATCAGCCATCAACTTTCATTATTTTTATTACTTACCAGCGTTATACCCACTAGAATAAATTGTATTAGAAAATTATACACATAAATATACACTGAAAAATCGGTGTTAAAATGGACTATGGGTCGAAAAATTTTATCTGATTTTAGTGTAGTCTCTTAAATTTGAAATAGTGAAAATAGTAATCCCCAACTTCCGGAACTGACCCTTAAGCAATTGAAGAACATGAATTTTTTAAATTTTCATTGCGTGAAGAAACTGATCACTCCCGATTTTTGAGTGTAGGACAAACTCGATAAAATTTCAGATGTTAATTAAAAACAAATAAAAAATAAAATTGAATAGAAGTAATTTAAAATTTTTATTATATATATGTATAATAAATAAATTTTATAAAGATTGACAAATGGATTGTGTTGAAATTGAATCATCAGATTTGTTAGAGTCCTAAGTAAACGAATGAAGAAAAAAAGAAATCTAGGTCTCTGGAGATCAACAAGCCAATTTGTGCACAATGGAGGATGATGTACGTCTTACGTCAAAGAACAAATATAAAATGAAAAGAATAAATATTTAGATGTGCAAACACTTTGTCTGATCTTCCTATTTCTGATTTGATTTTTCTTATACGTAATTTTTCTTGGGAATACTTTTCTCCAGACACTTAGGTATTTATCTTATATTTCCAGTAGCTTCTGTATTTTCAAATCAATATTGTATAAATATTTTAAATAAACATACGCAGAAATATAGATAAAAAATCCCGGTCAATACAAGACTCTAATTTTAAGAAAATAAATGATTCTATGTTAGAAAAATTTTATCGGGAATCTTAGGAAGAATGCAGCAGGTTAATCATCCTTTAGCTCAAAAAATAACTTAAAGATTACGGATTATAAAATTTTCTAATACTCAAAATTTACACCGCGTTTCCTGTATTGAGTGGCCAACTTTCCCAATTATCTCTTAGACACTTAAATAAAAATTTTTTGTGCCAAGAAATATTTTTGTTTCTGTACAGTGAATGAATTTTAAATAGTGAAGACAAATTGACGTCAACTTGAAAATTTTTCATTTGAAGTTTAAAACCGGAATTATTTTCCAACTCGGAAAAATGAAAGAAAAATTCCTGAGTTGACTGCACATACATATATGTCATCATAACATATTTTCATAGAATATATGATTGCCTCATTCGATCCCAAGAGATAATATCTACCGTCAATAAGAATTGATAAGACGTACCCGGAGCACTTAAGGGAACATCGTATAGCGTCAGACAGTGTCATCTCCCCATTTCTCTGATGGTGTCTAGCAAAGTATGTCTGTATACTCCGACATCTCCTCAAGCACATCGCTGAGTAGCGAACATCAAGTTTGATGATAGCTGAATGCTGCGGCAAATAAAGTATAAGTATAAAGTATATACTGTACTATGCTACTATATGTACGATCCTATATTATACTATATTATGTGATACTATATTGTGTACACAATGCCAGCAAATCGACTTAAGGTAAAATGATATGATACTTGTCTTGAGACTTGGCGGCTCTCAACAAAGTGCTTCAGAGTATCAATGTATCATATTTTACAGCTATAACAACTTTTTTATTTTTATTTTTTTAAATAAATATAAAAAACACTAAAAATATTACCCCTCCGTATCGCGACCTAGATGACCTGGTTAGTAATTTTAATATATGGACATGGTAAACATTTTCGAAATTTTATTTACTTTTTTTTTATGCAGATAGAAAAAGTACGGAGTTATAAAAAATGAATTATTATTTAGATTTTTAAATGTTTTTATAGTCGGGTAAGAAATATATTTAAAATATAGCAATTGTTGTTGGGTGACATTTTAAGAAGAAGTATTTTTATGACTCACAATGACATACTCAAAAAAATACTTCTTCTTCAAAGAAAATTTTTGCTTTCAATTTATGATGCGAAATTTTTGTTTTGCCAAGAAATTTTTTTCTGAGTAGAGGAGCGCGAAATTTGACTTGAGAAAAAATCTTGAGTTCAAAATAAAATTTTGAAAAATGGAGCCTCTGAATAAAGTAATAAAATTGAAATAAAAAACAAATTGGGGGGGGGGGCATTTTACCCTCCCTCCTCTATTAGGGGTGAAAGGGGCAGAATGGGCCTCTGTGGGCAAAATGGGCTGACATTTATATTACATATAAACCCTTATTTCTTAAAGGTCTTATTTTGCCCCCCCCCCCCCCCTTTCTCTATTTTTGTCATTAGATCGTTAATTCTGATGTTTAGGCCACAGAAAAAATTTGAAATATCGTAATGTGAATTCTTTGCTTTGAAAATGAGGAGTTTGAAATTTCAGGAATCAAAATTTCAAATTACGCGGCAATAAAAGAACTTTTTTACACTTTTTTGTAAGAGATGGAAAGAATTCAAAATTAGGGAGTTCGAAATTAGATTTTTCTGTCCACTGCTTCAATTTTCTGAACATTTTGAACCCATACTAAAAAAAATACAGAGATGATAATTTCCAAAATATCGTTACTTTAAAATAAAAAAGTCTATTCAAGTTTTTCAAAAATTAAACTAAAATCCTAAATCTCTAAGGGAATTCAAATTTCATTCGAAAAATTTTTCGCGCAAAATCTCAATTCTCCAAGAAAACAAAATTGAATTTCGTTCAAAAATATATAATGAATAAATCAATCAATATTTCAGTTTTTTTTATTACCGCATTATAATTTATGAAACTGATTAAATTATGACGTCATCAGCCGCGCGAAAAATAAACGCGTTATTTTTTTAAGATTAACTATTTAGACAAAATTTCAAACTTTCACAGATACAATTTAATTGCAATTCACGTAATTTGATAATTACTATCATTGCTACTATGCTTCATTGTATCAATTTAGTTGCCTACATATTTTTTACGTCCGATAAAAAAGAAATTATCAAAAAAAAAAAAAAATGAAAAGTATTTAGATAAGATTTAAAAAATGAGAATAAGAATTAAGTTTCGAAGTTTGGTGATTTTATTTTGAGATGATGATATTCATCAGTCTACCTGTTTAAATATATATACATATATATTCTTAATGTATAAGAAGAGTGGTTCAGAGTTAAAGTATAAAGTGCTTGGCTTGTCAGCTAGCTAGCTACTAGTATGATCACCCTTGCCACCAGTCGCGGCCGTCACGGCTTCCGCCGGCGCGCGATGATAAATTACGTACTCACAGTAATTGCCTCCTAAGTTATGGTTTATAACGCGTATGAAATATGGTATCGTTCTGCACGCAATTACTGCTCGGTTATTTATCTCGAGTGCCATGACTTGTACCTCAACTCCTCCTTCTTTACCTCCCCGTGTTCCACCTTCTCCTCTTTCTTCTCTTTACTTGTTCGCTGCCGCTATACGCTTTCGTAATACTTATTTTGATTTCTATTTTATCACCATTTTACATTTTTATCTTTTATTTCATTTGGTAATTAATCATTTTTTTTTTATTATTATTTTCTTGATAATAGTAATCACGAATACAATTCAATCGAAATATTAGTGTTAGTAATTTTTATTTTATAAATTGTTTTCAAAGTGCAATTTCATGATTTATAAGAGATAAGTATGATAAATATATGTGATTATTTTAAAGTATAAATTAAAAATAATTGCCCGGCAATGAGTTGGGTATAAAGAACTTTTGGGGTACAATGAACTTTGGAAAAAAATTTTTTATTAATTATCATGATTTAAATTTAATTAATGGCGGGAGTTTTTAGTTTTTTTTTATAAATAAATTTCCTTTATATTTCCTATAGATTTTGAAAATTTTTGTTTGGGCGGTAAAAACGCTTTGCGCTCGAGATGTGCTAACATTAAATATTCAAAAACGATTTTTTTTAAATTTACGGTTTAAAATTTGAAAATTTTGTAAATGATTGCGATGAAATTTTGAATGCTTTTAAATTAATAACGAAAAATATTTTTGGCGCCAAATTTTTTTTTTGCGCATAATAATTTTTATTTATTATAATTCGCAGTATAAAAGTAAAAAAAAATTATTATAACTAAACAATGCAAATATATGATCAAGGACAGCAGATACTATAGAGTGAACTTGACCCAAAATATAAATTATTAATTTTTAATGAATAAACACTCCAACTATTTAAATTTTTAAAATTATCGCTCATGATTTAAATAACTCAAGTAATGATTGAAATCATTCGTTTATTTAATTTCTTTAAATAATTAAATTATTAATTAATTAAATTATTTACTGATTTAACAAAATAAATATTAAAATAAAAAAACAGAAAATTTCGAAATCAATTATAAAAAATTATGAAATCATATTTTTTTACGAACTTCGGGTTTCAACGCTTCGCAATTGCGGTGCGTAAAAATAAATTTTACAAAACAAAGGATCTATCCAAAGTAGAAAACTGTTCTAGTGTCGCCAACTTGCGGGAAATTATGAAATTCTACTAAAAGCACGTGGTTAAAAGTTACTATGTCGGTAAAAGTGTACCAGTGTTTACATTTTGTGATTTTCAGTCATAAAAATAGTGAAATTAAAATATTTGCTCGTAATTTACTTCAATTAAACTTCTATATAATTTTTTAAAAATAATTTAAGAAATTGAATTATACATTGAAAGAATTATTAAGTGAAATAATGGAAAAATATCCAGAAATTATCTGGCCAGTAGAGTTTTCAGAACTAAAAGTAAGTTTTCAAATTTATTTATAATATAAAAAATGCAAAAATCTATATTTTTTTTTTTTTTTTTTTTTTTTTTTTTTTTTTTTATTCTTTAATAATTTTTTTATTTAAAATTTTTATTTAGACGATCGAAAATTTATTGAAATGTAAAATTTGTTATGATTATTTGGATACGCCGGTAATTACACCTTGTTCTCATAATTGTAAGTTAACTTTTATTTTTTACTAATTAAATTTTATGATACTAAAATTAGCTGACGTCATGACAGTAAAGTTGACGGACACCTGACAATTTTTATTAAAATTTTAAAATAATAGTATATTTTTTTTAATAAAAAAATTAAAAATGGACTTTTAGAAAATTCAAAAATCAGTACAAGCATTTTTTTTTATTTTATCAATTTAATTTTTTTATATGTAATTTAAAAATAGTCTTATGTCTGCTTTATTTACACTCATGCTGATGTCTGCTAATTAAAACTCACAGTTTTTTAAATTTTTTAATTCTCAAGTTAACAGAGAATTAAAAAATTTTCAAACTAAAAAAATGCACATGTAGAAGATTAAAAAAACTATCAGTGCAATTTTTTTAAATATTTTTTTTTAATTCATAATTTAAAAAAAAAACTCCAAAAATCACCAGACCTATATCGATCCTAAAGTTAACAGACAATTGACAATTTTCGGATTTTTGTTTCAACAAATCAATTTAAAAAAAATAAATAAATAAAGTAAAAATATGGACATGTAAAAAATTTAAAAACACACATATGCATATTTTTAGTTTCTTATTGTAAATGATTTTAAAAAAGAAATCGAAAATTGTCAGTTGTCTGCTAACTGTAGAATTAAATTTTATTTTTAGATTGTTCTTTATGTATAAGAAAATATCTACATTACAAAACAAGATGTCCTCTATGTTTTCACGAATTATTTGAAAATCAATTGAGTCCGAATAGAATTTTAGAGGAAATTTTAATAAATTTTGTCAAAGTAAGAACCAAATTGAACGATTGTATGATGAAATTGAATAACAATATTAATGAAAATAATATAAATAAAAGTGAGAAATCTGAAACACAAAATTGTAATGGTAAAAAAAATGATGATTCTGGATCAGTAGAAACGTCTGATGAAAAAGTGGACCAAGGTCGTGAAAATATCAATGAATGTCCAGATAACTGCGACGGTTTTGATGAATCTTTGGATCCCAATAAGCCAACGCTGGATAGCGACAAGACGTCGCAAAAAAATATAAATTCTACGGAAAACAATTCCGTTGAATTGATAGTGTGTCCTGTTTGTCACGTTAATATACCAGGGGTAAATTTAAATATTCATATTGATAATTGTTCTAAAAGAGAAGCAATTACTGATATTCATACAACGTAAGTATGAAATTTTTTGTATTTTGTTTCAAAAACGGTCAATTGCAAATTTAAATAATTTTAATTTTCGCGCCTAAAAAAAAAGACAAGTTTTCCAATTATAAATCTGATAAAAAATTATCCTAGGTTTAATATAAATTTAAAAATAACCAATGCATCAATAATTAACAAATATCAAATTACAGACCAATCATCAAACGCCCACACTTACCAAAGCTAGTATTCAATTTAATGAAAGACGCAGAACTCAAAAAGAAATTAAAAGAAGTCGGTCTTTCTACCAAGGGCACCCGAAAAGTTCTGGAGCTTCGTTATCAGCGTTACTGCACACTCTACAATGCGGAGTGTGATAAAAATAAACCGCGAAGCACCAAAGACCTGCTGAAACAATGCAACGATCAAGAGACACTAGAAAAAACTGTCGAAACACTTCCTATTAGTATGCGATATAAGCGTTAATTTTTTTCGCAAAATATGCACATACATACATACATATATATATTTTTTTATTTATTTCGAAATAAATTTACATTAGTTGATAATATCAAAATAAGAGATCATGAACTTAAAAGATGATTTTATTAAAACTATTGTACTAATATATTTTTTTTATTGTTCTCATACTGTAATTATTAAAATAACTTATTTCAAATGATATTTTGTTATTTATTTAATAACTTTAACATCACATTCAATCGATAAGTCATTTTATATTTTTTATATAGTATTCATTTCTATATTTTATTTTCTTATATAATTTATCGAGAAGGCATCGATTATTTTTAGACAATAGTTCATTTATTTATTTATTGATTATTAATTAATTTATTAATTAATTAACTAAATTATTAAGTTGAATTTTAAGTTGCGCTTACAGAGCTGCCCTTATAATTACACACCTTTGGTATCATTTGATTTATTTTTAAATTTAACTAATTTGTATTTTTAAATTCTATTTTTACTAGTAAAATTTATCGATATATCAATCGATAAATTAACAGTTTTAAATTAATTTAGTACTAATAATAATATCCGATGGATATTGCTTTTGTTGGTTTAAATTGTTGATTAAATTAATGGATACTCCTTTTAAATTTTTTATAATTTTAATAAAATTTATCTTTTGCTAACAAAGTCAGACAATTTAATTCAATTGTCTGTTATAAATATTAAATACTTTTCATAATTTGAAAATATTTTATTATTTAATATCCAGTTAAATTAAATAGTAAACCAGAAACTAGAATTTTTAAATTATCTACCCTGGCGGATTCAAATTACGGTAATTTATAATATTCACTGCAAATTACGGTAATTATCGTGTTTTACCGGAAAATACAGAATTTCTACGGTAATTTACGAAGAAAACAGAATTTTACTGCACTCTTACAGTATAATACCACACAGTTACCACAAATTGACGGTGTATTGCCGCTTTTTTACTACAAATTTACGGCCAAGTTTCATTTTTTTACCAAAAAATACCACAATTTACTCAAAAATACCGCATTTTTGCCTAAAATATGGTATCGTTACGGCGAGTTTGCTACATTTTGCAATAATTTACAGCAATATACAATAATTACTGTATTTTGCGGTAAATTACCGCGGGGGTACTTTAAATTCACGGTAAATTTCCGCACTTTTAACATCAAATACAACAATTTACCTCAAAATGTTGTATTTTACCTAAAATATGATATTGCTACGGCAAATTTGCTGCATTGTAGGTAATTTACTGCATTTCACGGCAATTTACGGTAAAATATGCGAATTTTACCATACGTTGCGGTATATTTCTCTTTTATGGATAAATATCACAACTTTACTGCATTTTTACGGTAAATTACCACACGGTTACCGCAAATTTCGGGCAAAGTTCCGTACTATTACCATAAAATACCGCAATTTACTGTAAAATACCGAATTTTACTAAAATTTCGAAGGCGTCTTATGTTAATTACCGTAATTAAAATCCACTAGAGTATTATTTTTAATGATAGTAATAATGATAATAAAAGTTGTTTTAAAATTAATACCGAACATGGTATTAATTAATAAATATTTTAAATATTTTGTTACTATTTATTTATTTAACAATTTCAATTAATATATAAAAATTCAACTATAAGAGACTAAAGAACTTTATTATTATTTTTTTTCCAACAATCTATCAATAAAATATATAAATTCATATATTTTTATTCATTTTAAATTTCATTAAATATATATTTTCATTGACTGATTTCATTATATTATTATTAATTAACTCTTTTATAGTTTTCTCTCAAGATAAATAGTATATAGATTTTTTTAAATTTATAGCTCATGATTGATCAACAATTTTTAAAAAGATAAAGAAAAAAAATAAACGTATACGTACAAATTAATTTATAAGCTCGATGATTTGATTGATGATTTGAATTTTATTTACTTTAGTAATTAAATAATTTATTTTTATTTTTTATACTTTTTATCGTCACGTGTCGCTACTTTTTTTTTGTCTCGCAACTGTAATGCCGATAGAACCTCGTATTTTTCTTAACAAATCAATAATGTCAGTCGTTGGCATATTTTCTACATTCTCATCATTTACCTGAAATTAATTAATTATTTCATTAATTTTATTATTATACTCGGGAAATACTCTAACAATCCCCACGTCTTCTCTAGGATTTGTCTAGGATTCTCAAAGAAATAAATTTTTCTAAGTTTTCTCTAGGATTTGTCTAGGATATCTCTAGGATTCTCAAAAAAATAAATTTTTCTAAGTTTTCTCTAGGATTTGTCTAGGACTGTCTAGGTTTCTCAGAGAAACAAATCTTACAGTTGCCATCGAATTTTTTTTTCTATCAAGTACCCCCAGTATTGTCAGAGAATGTTTATTATGTTTAAAAAAAAATATATTTACCATAAGTAATATATCACCCTGTTTCAATCTCCCATCTTTAGCTGCAACACTATCAGGATGTACCATTGATATTATAGTTGAGTTTTCGCGTGACTGTAAACTAAATCCTAAGCGACTATTCCAACCACGTGTTAATTCAACCATAAATACCTTGAAAGTTAATTTAAGTATCATTAGCTCATCAACTCAATAATAAAAGTTATTAATAAATATAAATATTACTTATTTTCATTAAAAATAATTTCTTATTAAATATAATTTTAATTTATTTACACTTTTAATTAAAATTTTTTACTTCAATAATTTAATTCAAGGACTGTGTATAAAAAGTAATTATGTAATCACTAATTCAAAGTATACTTTAATCTTCAATGTTTTGTCATTAAATTTAATTCAAATTTTTATGATTCTCAATTTCTTTTTTTTTTTAATTCAATAAAAAAAAACATGTAGAAAATTAAAAGAACTATAAGTGTAATTTTTTTAAATATATTTTTTTTCCATAATTTATCATTTTTCAAAAATCCAAAAATTATTAGACCCGGCTGATTCTAATACCATGTATTCTTCTTTAAAATAAATTACCAAAAAAAAAAAAAGTTATATATAATTAATAAACAAAAAAATTTATTACTAATAGAGTTGAGTTAAAAAAATTAAAAAATAATAATTAAGTATTTAAATTAATAATATATAATTACCTCACAGTCTTTGTATTTATTTTCCTTAGTAACAGTTCCATTGAAATTGTCATTTTTAGTTGTGTTGTCACCGTTATCATTACTGTCGTCTGGTGCAAACATAACACCCTTCCACTTGAGTAAACTTTTACTGCCAGCGGGATCTTGTACCGTTGTAATTTTTCCTGAAAAATAAAAATAATTATAATAATAATAAAACTTAACTAACAAATACGCCTATTAATTATCCGCCATTTTTATTAATACAATATTACCCCCTCTTAAATTAGCCACTACTTTACGAAACTGATAAGTCTATCACTTTCACAGTGCCATAAATATTTATGATACTAAACAGCTCGAATATGAATCTATATATATATATACATATATATGTAGTACAAAGATATAAATATTCGCTAATACGCCGATAAAGTATCACTTAACACTAAGCTGAATTTACAATTCAAACAACTTCCCGGCGGCAAAATTATTTAACTGACACAGTAGATCATTAGAAACTTTTTTTTAATAAAGTTAATTTTTCATGCATAATTTTATCCCACGTTGCGTAGACTTGGTCATGTATTTTTTTATTTTAATACGATTTACATTTATGAATAATAATAATATTTTCTTATTCATATTTATTTAAAAAGTTTAATTAAAATTTTTTAAATGTAATTTAGATTTAAATTTGAATTTAATATTTATTATTTTTTCAGTAATTTTATTTTTTTTGTAAAAAAAATTTTATTTTTGATTGGTTTAAAATTGCACGTTAATTTTTATAATTTTAACCAAAATTTTTAAACACAAAGTACTTGGTAATTTTTACGTAACAAGATTTCAAAATTAAAATTAAAATTTAATTTCTTTATATAAAGAAAATTTTAATTTTTAATTGGTTTAAAATTTCATGGTAATTTTTTAAATTTTAACCAAATTTTTTAAACACTAAGTACTTGATAATTTTTACTTAAAAAAGTTTAAAAATAAACTCCATTTTTACTCCATATGCGGGACGATTATTTTTAAACTCCGCTATGGATTCAAATGAAATCCGAATTCACTTCTAATTTTTTTTTAGTGTAATTAAAATTAAATTAAAAAAAAAAAGAATTCATACACACCTGGAATGTTTTTATCACTAGAATATGTAGCTTTGGATTTAATATTATCATTGCCACTGAAAGTTGGATTAGCGCTTTGGTACGCAGGATTTTTGTAACTGAAATTAGCATCAGACGTGTCATTGTCTGTATCGAATACCAACGGCGGCATTGACGCCGGTTCGATCGGTAAATTATTATCCTGTATATCGCCAATTAACGCGTCATTATCATCATAATAATCACCAGTTTCCAACAACTCATTATCATTAACAGTCGACGAATTAATTATTTCAATATTTTGATCATTGCTCATTTCAGACTTTGATTCACCATTTGATAAATTAAGATAATTTGGCCGTAAAGGTTTGCTGATATTTACTTGTGGGTTATTTTGATTTAAATTAATATTGCTCGATGTATCGATAGCATCATTCTTGTCATCATTCATTGATGATCTTGATGCAGGACGACGTAATCGTCGTGGCGAACAATTATTTGCCGTTTGATTTTGTGTTGACGAACCATTTGATCCATTCGGTGATAATTTACGTACAGCTAAATCACAAAGCATATCGACAGCCTCTTTTCTGAAATAATATTAAAAATTTATAAGAGAAAATCGGAAAATTTCACTGAAAAAAAATCATTTCTATCCAATGATTAGAGCCTTTTTGGCGGGAATCGTAAATTATTCCCCTGATCGATTTCAAAATCTAATCAATTCTAAGTCTTGATTTTTAAATTTGAATTTTGGCGGGAAGTTTAAAAAATGGCTCTTTTATGTATTTCTTTTAATCATCAATACCTGAGACTAGTTCGTGGTGGACGTAAAGGATGATCAGGTTCAGTTGGTGACAAAGCTGATACTGGAGTTTGAGTCAAGTCGCGATAAAGACGTAATTTGACTCTGGGACCACACTGGCGTAGTAACGCAACAGCTTCTTCGTGGCTCATTGGAGACAGCGGGACACCATCCACCGTGACTATTTTATCACCTGGTTGAATACGTCCGTCACTCAATGCTGGTTCACGTACCAGTGCTCTGACATAATGACCTAGAGCACTGCTGTCGACCTTCCTCAGAGTAAATCCCAAGCTACCGGCTACTTTAGTCATTTCGATATCGAATTCCTGTTAATAATTTTTTCCTTCATTAATAAATCCGATCATGTTAAGTCATGAGAATTATTTTAATTAATCAGTTTAATTATTATAATTGACAATTATGTATGCCGAGATGGCTTCACTTCACTTTAATTTATCAGTAATTGATACAAAATTTTTCATGCAATTTCCGATACTTCAATATTGCTGGTAATTAAAATACTTCAATACTTTTATTAATTTTATATATAAGGCTGACGTAGTCGACTGTATTAATTTATATATTTATTCATATATATAATTTAAATTTAATGTATTCTCTCCTACTTACACCACATGGTTCAATATTAAGTGGCGGCACGGGTTTGAGAAAACGTGATGGTAATGAAGCTTCACGTCGTGTCGGTGGAGTCGGTGGTGCCTTTGGTGGTGTAATACTAGGTTCACCAGGTAACCGACATACTAATAATTCAACGGTATTAGAAGTTGTACGAAGTACTTCTAGTGCTTCCTGTTAAATAATACAAACATTTTAAATATTCATAACTTATTTTAAATTCAAACTATAAATTTATTATAAAATACATCAAACTTTTTAAAATTAATCAGCAATAAATTTTAATGTGAATCATTTAAATTATTCATATTAAAATTAATTTTATTAATTTCAGTATTCAAAATATGATAATTAAAGTAACAAACATTAGAGAATTTTATAATTTTTATAAATAATTTACTCCTACACGGAAAAAAGAGAACATTAAAAATTAATAAATGATAGTAAAAAGTGGAATCTGTTATCAATAATTAGTACTATTATGTGCTTAATGCAAAGTAGTTTACTAATTTTTGTAGATTCCTGCTGTCAATTATTTCAAAAAGTAAGGAAATATTATTACTTTTAGGTATAATACGTCACTTATTAGTGAAAATTAATTAATTTATGGCATAATCTATTAAAAAGTAATGATTGGTAAAATTAAGAATTGCTATCTTAGATACTGATTTTTCCAGCCGAAAATTCCAAAAGTTACAAACTTTTATTTTATAAATTCGATGTCACTGATCAATTATTAGCTTAAAATATCATTTATTCATCATTATAAATTAATTTACAATATACATAAATCGAATAAGTGATAAATAATAAAATGAAAAATTAGTATACTAGATACTGATTTTGTTGCCCATAAAAATACCCAAAATTTTATACTCTTATTTTATAAATTCTATCCCATTGACTAATAATTAATATAAAATTTTATTTATTCGTTATTATAAATTAATTTATTATATACATATATCGAATAAGTGGTAAATAATAAAATGAAAAATTCGTATACTAGATCTTTACATATTAATATGTACGTTTTCTAATTTTTCGGTTCCTCATTTTTAAAATTTTTCTGTTTATTTGAATAGTAATAACTGTCGATAGCAATTTATCGATTCTTTTTCATATTAATTTTAATATACGACTTTACAAATTTAGCTCTTCTATATGTATCAAATTTTAATATAAATAATAGTCATTTTGTAATATATATAATAATCCTCGTTTGATATTAGTATCGGATATACTAATTCTAAGTCGAAAATAAACTACAAACTATTAAAATTTCGAGCATCATTTTTTTCCGTGTAAATAAAAATTTTTTTATAAATTTTTTAGTTGTTTATTTACATGAAATAAAATGTTTTTTTATTGTCGGTTACTTTCAGTGGCATAAAAAGTAAAAAATAAAAAAGTAATTAATTAAATGAAAAATATATTAGACTTACGTAATTAGTTAGACCAGAAAGTGTAATTCCATTAGCTGCTAAAAGAATATCACCAGACTCGAGTTTATTGGAAAGCGCCGCTGGCTGTTGGGGAAAAAGTCTTTTAACTCTAACCGGGCCTGATTTTCCACCGCCGGAAAGACTCAATCCAAGACCTCGGCTACTTTTTTGCAAGGTCACCTTAAATGTGTTTTCTGCAAGCATTAAATAAAATAAAATTCAATCAATAAACTTCAATATCCTTATTTTATATCCTTTATAATGTGCGCATATCTCTAACTCTTTATCATAAAAGTGAACAAAGAGTTCCATTATTATTTATTTCTTTTTTTACGTAAAAATAAAAGTCTTTGTGTATTTTTTCAATTTAAACTTAGAGATAATGTAAAAAAAAAATAAACTAAGAAGTGACCTGAATTGTAAGCGTTAAAAGGTGAGCCAATGACAATCAGTACCGGATATACTTGACTGTATTTTAGACTCGCCTCTAACCGGATTTCCGAATTCTCATCCGCGCTCTGGTATTTTAAATTAAATCTGCTCGCTATTGTTGTAAACAACAGAACTAAATTATCACTTTTTTCACGTCATTTTAATTTATTAACAAAAACATTTTAGTTTTACTTATGGAATTTAATCTAATTAGTAAATGATCTGTTGTACGAAAAAGGAATTAATTTTAAATTCAAATAAAATTAAGAGCGGTAAAAAAAAAAATGATAAATTTTTCAAATATTTATGCAGTTGATAATTTTCTTTGATAAAATAAATATATAATTATTTTAATTATTTTTATAAAATATTTTAGATACTAAAAAAATTTTTCCTACAATAGAATTCTTCAAAAAGTTTTTACTTAGTACTGAATTTAAAAAAAATATATTTTTCACCCCCTTTCTAAATATTTTTGTAAAAAAATCATTAAAAAAAAAAAAAAAAGTAACAAAAATTCTAATGATCTTTTATATCAAGTGAGTATCAGTTACATGGAACATGGATCTGAAATAAAAGCAATTAGTTTATCAATATTTAATAAAACAATATTTCTTATTGGACATCGTCGTACTCAGACAGCTTCTACACGATCTCGAAATCAATTACACAAATCTTATTTCTAATAAAAAAAATATTTATATGATCTACTAAATGACTACGCAGTGACGCACAAACTAGTGGCCTAGTTTAGAGCTGCGCGGACCCACGATCAATAGTGCATTCTAACTTTTGTCATGGCCATGATTTTAAAAATTAACCATCATTATTTCGAATTGAAATAATAAATTAATCGGTCAATTAGTTAGTGGATGATTTTGATACCTGGATTAATTGCTAGTAACGGCGGGTGTTCATCTTCAGGTGAACGTTCCGACGCGTATCCTTGGTCTTGATGTTCACTTGATGTAGGTTTTGAATTAAAATCATCAAGACGTTCTAATTGCTGACGGTGATGATGCTTCATCAATTCACAGGTGGGCTTGTGAATAATTTGCGCATTTTGCGGATAATTTAAATCTATTTCACCGGATTCATGCTGGTTATACTGTTGAACAATCGACTGTATACTTGTGGGATCACACCACTTTGGATCTATTCTTCTTTTAGGCAAAGTGCCCATTAATTCAGAGTCATAATGGTGACTATTGGACGGAATATACTCGTCAGTACTATTGTGGTGACTTTTTCTCACTAAATTTAAATTCCCATGCTTACAGCGCACAATATCCACGTCATTTTGATGATATCTAAAATTTATTATCATTATTATTTATTTTTAAATTTAAATTTTATTGTTTTCGACCAACTTTCGACCTCCAACACAAGATTCAAAAAATTTCAAATAAATTTCGACTCCGAATTTCTGTATCTAGTTCTTTGTATTTTAAAATTTAAATATCTCATTAACTATTGAGTTTTTAGAAAAACTATAAAATATTTTTTTTGTAGAGAATTTGAAGATCTACAAAAAAGGTATCTTATAATTTTTTGAAAAATTCAATATTTACAAAGATATTTACAAAAAACTAGCCACGCTTTTTTTAAATTTTAAAATTCCCGCTGAAAAATTTTCTAATTGAATTTTCATTAAAATATTTTTTTTTGAAGATCAAAAATTTGACAGATCTCAGTCAGAGTACATTTGATAAAAAATGCTGTCATATGGACCACAAGCGACCGTAGAAAAATAAATTTGGTATTTTAAATTCCATGTCATTTTTCAAATTATCAATTGATAAATGAATTTTTTTTTCAAAAAGCTCACATGTGTAATAAATTTATAAAAATAAATTAACATACTCCCAAGGATCGCCTTCAAGTGTTTGCAGTCGATATCGTTCGAAATCCGTCACCTCATCATTGAACTGAACTGATGATTTTTTATGGGGCAAAGTACCACCCAAATTTCCAGATATCGTGTCCGTTATAACATTATTATTATTTACTAGCATAAAATCATGATCATTATCTAAATTATTCGGTAATGACCCAGAGAATTTGTATCTAAACAATAAAATTATAAATTTAATTATATTATATAAAATACAGTCGACTACGTCAAGCCTGCCGTAAGTCTCTCTCCTCAGTCAGTGGGTACTGAGGCCAAATAGCACCCACTTAACTACTTTTTTGAGTTTCGTACCTGATATCCCATTATAAGCCTCCGTTGAAATTCCATAAACTACAAACTAACAACAGGAACAAAATATCTAAATTAATTATGAAAATTTACTATCGATCTTTCGCGGATAATAATTTTATAAATATTAAGTTAAATATTATTTATTGTTGATAATTGTAATGATTAATTACAATTAAAGCTTCTGTTACAATTTAAAAGTTTTATTGAGCATTATGTTGATCAATAACAATTATTATTATTATTACTGTAATTAATACCGATGTCATTATAATTTTTTCCATTACAATTATTATTTGTGTTAAAAGATAAGTATTTATTTTAGCGCTATAAGCACGAGAAAAATTGGGACACTGACGCATGTAACAAAACGTAAATATGACGTTTAAAATCACATAAAATAAACACAGGCTTATAACGAGTAGTCGAGACCAAAACTAAACGCGCGGTAGTGGGAGACTAAAATTACAATAAAAATTCACCCTGTCCCCTAGAGCAAAAAAAGTAAAAACAATTTCTTTGAATAAAAATAAATTTTTTGAATCAATAAATTATTAATCTCTTAACTTTAAAACAAAATACATATTTATTATCTTTATATTTATATCCATTAATAATAAATTAATACACGGATTTATCTTCCGATCATATGATAATTTTTTTTTAAAAATACTAGTAAAATTTTTAATTGATATATAAGTATATATAAAATTAATAAAAGTATTGAAGTATTTTAATTACCAGCAATATTGAAGTATCGGAAATTGCATGAAAAATTTTGTATCAATTACCGATAAATTAAAGTGAAGTGAAGCCCTCGGCTTACATAATTGTCTATTAATTTATTTTCGCGCGATAATGAAAGAGTGAAATTACAAGAAAATTTTACCCTGTCCTCTAGACCAGGCTTATGACGAATAGTCGACTCCATTATAATTATTATTATTATTTTATTCTAATAAATTAAAATACCTGTCCTCCGATGAACTAGAACAAGGAACAAGAATTTTTCCAACATGACTAAGTTTTCCTTTAGAGTCACAAAGATTACCTGATGACTGTGTTCTACGTCCAGTAAGGCCTTTGCCATGATGACGACTTAGATTTGAACCCATTACCAAATCCTCGTTATTCGTTTCGTTTCCAGTTATTAAATTAAATTTATTTTTATAAAAATTATCTGATTTATTATTTTCTTTAGCCGGATAATTAAAGTATTTACTGATGTCTTTCTTGGCATTTATTTTGCATTTTACGGAAATGGGTTGACGATGATAATATTTTTTATTGTTGTCATTATTAAATGATGACGTTGATGACGATGATGAGACATCATCGTGAAGCCGAATCTTAGGCCTTAGGAAATATAAATTGACTTTATTGTCTTCATTTATTTCTTTTTTGTCATTATTATTGTTATTGTTTATGGTATTTTTTATGTAATAACTACAGGGAACACTCGGCCCACCCACCACGGGGGACACTAGTGCTTCCTCACCTGTAACATAAATATTTTTAATTACAATTTTTATTTTTTTCTGCTGATTTTTCAATTTGTTTTAAAGTTATGACGTAGCTAAAAAAAGTAAATTCGGAAAAAAATTATTAGATATTAATATATATGAGGTTTTGAACAATTTTTTTTTATCTGAAAATTTTTCAAATTTTTTTACACAAAAAAAAAAAATTAGAAAATTTTTTTATCGGGTCGTTAGGAAAAAATTTCTATTTTTAAATTTAAATTTTCAAACCTCAATATTTTAAATTCAAAAATAATTTCTGTTCTCTTTCGACATTATTTTGACACATAGATTACAGTTGCGCTAAATCATTAAAAATACAAATATGATAAAATAACAGATAAGATTTTTTAGGACAAGTTATAGTATAAAATTATTTAAAAAAAAAAATTCTTACGTGTTCTAAAAATGTAAGCATTGAGAATTTATTTTTTTCTCAAACTTTATACATAAAATTATTTATGTAATTTTATTATGATTTGAAAAAAATTTTAAATTTAAACTCGATATATATTCAACATTACTCACGTACTGAGTAATTTTATTTGACATTAAAAATAGAACGAAATTACCCATGAGACATTTTCATCAAGAATTTAAATTTCTTTTAAAAAAAAAATTATTTTAGTATCAATTTCACTAAAAAAAAAATTTTAAATATTAATGAAATTAATTAACAAAAAAAAAAAAAAAATGGAATTTTTGAAACATAAAATTTTTACTCTTCCCAAGAAATTTTTCGCATTATGAAAAATAAAAATTTTTTGAAGGAAGAAAAACTACGGGTAAAAAAAAAATTTCTACAAAAAAATTTTTTTTGTGTAAAAAAAAAAAAAAAAATAATTTATTTTAAATTAATTTCCTAATAAAATTATAATTAAAAATAAACTAAATTAAAATTCTTGACCCGTTGAAATTTTTTTTAAATTTAAAAAATAAAATAATTCAAGGACTTTTTTTTTACTTACGCATAATTCAAGGACGAGGACAACGTACGTTTCCCATTCGACATAAATAAAAAAAACCAACCTCCCAAAGTCCTTCATCCATAAAATAAAAATTTATAAATAATATATTTTTAAAAACCACTAGTTTTTAATTATTTTTTCACCACATTCTATTTTTTAAAAAATTAACATTTTACACATTAATTTTTTTTATTAACTGTCAAAAAAAAGGAAATAAAATACCCGATTATTATTATTATTATTATTATTAATTTTTTAAACTCAGTATTAATTTAAATAAAATATATGAAAATTGCATTACAATTTAAAATATGAAATAACGTGAGAACATTAACAAACGCTCTTATTTAGCCCTTTAATTAATTAAACAAAAAAATTTTTAAATAACTCACAGAACTAATTAAATAATTATTTAAGTGTCTAATTAAAATACCGTAATACAAGTTTTGAATAAACAAGTAGAGTACATGAAAGGCTGGTAATTTTATTCAAATTTTCGGAGCTTCAATTCATAAAAAAAAAAAAAAAAGAAAATTACGTTCACTAAATTCAAAGTTAATTAAATTTTCAATGGCAATTAAAATAAAAGTCTAACTTTTATTAAATTGAATTTTTTTTTTAAATTCACAAAAAAAAAATCAAAATGAAAATTATAAAAATTTGAATATTTAAAATTTTTCCCGGCTTATAAATTTATTGACAATGATCCTGAAATTGTGACTATCAACAATTTTCTTATTTCTTTTTTTTAACAAATCAATAACAAGAAAAAAAAAAAAAAAAAAAACTAAAAATATGCACATGTAAAAAATTAAAAAAACTACAAGTGCATTTTTTTCAAATATTTTTTTTTTCAATTTATCATTTTTTAAAAAAACTCCAAAAATCACCAGACCTAAATCTATCCTAAAGTTAACAGAAAATTGACAATTTTCGGATTTCTGTTTCAACAAATCAATTTAAAAAAAAAATAAAAATATGCACATGTAGAAAATTAAAAAAACTACAAGTGCATTTTTTTCAAATATTTTTTTTTTCAATTTATCATTTCCTAAAAAAACTCCAAAAATCACCAGACCTAAATCTATCCTAAAGTTAACAGACAATTGACAATTTTCGGATTTCTGTTTCAACAAATCAATTTAAAAAAAAAAATAAAAATATGCACATGTAGAAAATTAAAAAAACTACAGGTGCATTTTTTTCAAATATTTTTTTTTTTAAATTTACCTTTTTTTTAAATACAATCAAAAAATTATCAGACTTCGTTAAACTACAAATTGATATAAAATTCCATTTTTAAAAACAAAAAACTGAATATTACCATAAAAAATAAAAAAAATAATGTAATTAACCTCAAGAATTCGAAAAATGAAAACTACCAATCTCTGTATTCTTTAAAACAACAAACAACAAATAGCTTTCACTTAATATACACACTTTTATATTATTATTTTATTAAACAAATAAACATTTCTTTAATAAAAATAATAAATATTTAAAAAAACGCGCAATACAAACTCACTGATACCGTAATTTAAATTACACTGTAGTAATTAACGATTAAAATCATCATGAGAGCATGGACTGTCGGCAAACGGCAAGTAAGAAACGGAGATTTTGCGTTTATTCAATGAAAATGTATTCTCATATATATATATATATATATATATATATATATATATATATATATATATATATATATATATATATATATATATATATATATAAAATATTTGTACACTTGCACATAGAAATCATCTACATACAATACATACACAATATACCTAGTGTAAATAAGTATGTATGTATAATTGAGTGCATTGTGCTGTTAATTCTATATATATGTACTTATATATATGTATATACATATATATAGGTAAAAAAAACTACAGCTTAACCGATTTATCACGCTAGATAAACGCGCTAGAGTATAAACGACTAATACATACACAGAATAAAATTATATTAGTGTACTTAATATATATAATCACGGAATTTAAAAGTATGTGCACTGCAAGTACTCCGGAACACTGTGTACTGTTTGTACTTATACTTACACTTACACTAATAAAATATAAGGTATATTTTCTGCTTACGAGGAATGTATTCTGCGTTATAAGTTTTGTTTTTTTAAATATTTGAGTGGGGGAGAAAATGGCGGGAGGGAACTAAAAGACCGCGAATTATTTGAATTCAGATTTTGGTTGTTTGTTGTGAATTGCTTTGTTTGGAGTTTATTGTTGTTTTATTTAAAGGATGTTGATTGTTGGGGAGTATTTAATTAGTAGGGGTTAATTAGCAGTTTTGTTTTAATGATTAATAGAGGAAGTTGGATAAGAATTAATATGGGGTAAAAATTGTAATGGCAATTGAGAAAATTGGAGTTGGATAACAGGAATCGATAAGTTTCTTTGTTTGGCTTAAAGTTACTTAGCAACGTATTTGCTGGAGGATTTTATTTTATTATAAAATTATATTTAAAAATTGGATTATTGCTATCAGTGATGGGAAATATGATAAAATTAATGGATTAATTTTATACTACATTTCAATTCAATGTTTATTTTATTACTCTTCTATTTCGTTTTTATTATTTAATGTATTATTTAGATATTACTTTTCAAAATTAAGCTTTTAAAAGTTTATTTAATTATGGAGCAATTTCAAAAATTTTTGTCAGTTAATTTTTTTGATTATTTTGAAATTCAATTTAATGTTTTAAAAATAAAAAATTATTTGTGAGCTAATACTCTATTTTAATTAAAATTTTTACTTTAATGTATTTGAAAACAATAATAATAATAATAATAATAATGTCATTTCTATCTATACAAAATAACAAAATACTCTCTTATTCTTGACCTGACCCGTGACCCAATTTAACAGCAAAACACACAGTTTGCCAATTGGATCAATGTAATTTAAATTTCCCCCCAAAAATATATAAATTTAAATATTTTTAAAACTTAAAATGTTTAGTTCGCAGACGTCTGATAATTTTTGAATTTTTTAAAAACGACAAATTATTTTAAAAAAAAGTATTCTAAAAAATTGCACTTATAGTTTTTAAAATTTTCTACATGTGCATTTTTTTAGTTTTTTTTCTTTACTTAATTAAATAGTTGAAAAAAAAATTCAAAAATTTTTAATTGTCTGCTAAGTTTAGAATCATTTTTTAAAAATATTAAAAACTCTATAAATCGATTTTTAAAAATTTGCCCCTTACTGTGTTTTGAAATTGGGCAAAATAATTTTAACTGTCATACATATTTATTCTCATAAATTAAAAAAATATATATAAAAAATTAATTAGTAATAAATACTTACAAATATACCTCGTAGTAGCTGACAATTATTTCCTCCTCCAAGTAAATTAACGTCTTAATGCGATCATGTAAAACTCATTATTAAAAAATCCATTCTACCCGAGTACCATACTCACACATATATCATTTGACAAATGTAAATACCGACATATAATTACTCCTCTTTATCACAAGGCACATAGGGACGTTAAATATTGTCGTTGACTTTTTTATTTTACAAAAAAAATTCAAATCACGGCAATTATCTTCCAAATGTTGCAACCAATTTAAATTTACATCTTCAA